>NC_138032.1:11745559-11971242 GCF_964106645.2 Podarcis pityusensis | reverse complement strand
GTGAAAATAACATGCAGAAATGCATTCTATTTTTAAAAAATAGTTTCTATTAAAGATTTTCATGAACTACAAAAGAACATGCAATGTCTCTTTTTTTTGTTTGGTTTATAAATGCATTATATTAAGGGAAATTGCTTTGCAAAAGCATGTATATTAAGCAAAATTGCATACAAGTATATGTATATTGGGAGAAAATACACACTGAAATGCTGATTAACTATTGTGAGGATTTTTAAAAATATAATTTTATTGGATTTTACAATTTTATCATCATCACAGTCATTATTTCCAGAAAAACAAAACAAAATAAAGTGTAGATCCCCCACCCCCAGTGACTTCTCTCAACTTCCTTTTCTGGTTTTTTGTTTTTTTTTTGTTTGTTTGTTTTTGGTAAATTATCTCTCTCTGCTTATTGGTTATTTCTTGTTCATTAAGATTTTTTTCCCCAATAATCATTATTCTCTTACCATTCTAACATCATATCTCTATTTCTACATTTGTTTTGTTGATTGCAAATGTTTAATCAAACCCTGCAAGTGAGTCCATTTCTTTACATTGATTCTGTAGATATAGCATAAATGGTTCCCAGTCTTTCTTAAAATCTCTATTGTCTTTGTCTGTTAAAAAAAAGTCCTCTCAAAAAAGTCGTCACTTGAAAAGTGTCTCCGGATTCATTGAAAAAAATCTGGTAACCTTACTCTACAGCGCCATCTGGTGTCACATTTATATAACGCACTTATAACGTTATAATAGCAGCTGTGTAGCTGAGACCCCAGACTGATGGATTTCTCCATCCCTATCATCCCTATCAGTGAGTTCTAATGTTGAAGCAACCAACACTGGAGCAAATCTAATTCACAGAATGAAGAACAGTTAGGGATGTATGAAACTATCATGTTTTAAATCAGACCATTGGTACTTCCAGGACAGAATAGCTCCTTGTTCCTGGGAAGGCAATCCAAATGTCAATACTTTGGTGTGTGTGTGTGTGTGTGTGTTTAGTACCAGAATGAAATAAGTGACCACAAAAAAACAACAGAAATAATACTTGCTAATGAGCCCAACCTCGATTTCAGCATAAGCAGAGCAATTGTTTCCAGTGCTAGACTGAAGAGTTAGAAAATGGTGAGCGCAAAATGAAAAGGAGGGATTCCGGGAAGACAAATGATTTGTTCTTCTTTATCCAGGTGTGTCCGTAAGCCACACAGCAAGATGAATTGCCAGCTGGCGTGCCTTGTATGCACGGCCCAAGAATACCAACCAGCAGAAAACAAAGTGGGAGGCTTGTGCTTCTTATTTTAAAAGTCAGAACGAATTAACGAAACAAGGAATGACCTACCACTGCGAAGTAAAATGAGCACTGAAGCTAAAATTAGTAGCGAGTTTGGAGCATCTTCTTTGCCCGAGGACAAGCGAAAGATGATAAATGGTGACAGTGAGAGGAATCATCACTGCAGTGCCAGGCTACTAAATAAATAATCTCATTAATCTTCTCAACACCACTCACCTACTTTTTCTGCTACATTTCCACCAGCTTTATGAATTCCGCTCCCCCTCCCCACCCTGCAGAACCAATGATGGCTTCATTTATGATGCCAACATGATTTGCTAACAGCTGGAACTAACAGTATTCAACCTTTAGCAGCCAATGAATAAATCGCAAAACATTTGCCAGCTTCTAGTTGAGTCCCTTGGTTTCATCTTCCTCAGTTCTCTAATGTGAATTCACGTGGTACTTTCGTTGGTCGTACCATCCATAGCAATTAGGATTTTAGAGGCTATATGCTTCCAAATACAGTGGTACCTCTGGTTATGTACTTAATTTGCTCCGGAGGTCCGTTCTTAACCTGAAACTGTTTTTAACCTGAAGCACCACGTTAGCTAATGGGGCCTCCCATTGCTGCCGCGCCGCTGGAGCACGATTTCTGCTCTCATTCTGAAGCAAAGTTCTTAACCCGAGGTACTATTTCTGGATTAGCGGAGTCTGTAACCTGAAGCATATGTAACCTGAAGTGTATGTAACCCGAGGTACCACTGTACCAGTTGCTAGAAATCACAAGTGGGAGAGTGTGCTGTTGCGTTCAGGTTCTGCTGGCAGGGTTCCCAGAAGCATCTGAGAACATGATGTTGGGGTAGATGGGTCTTTGGCCTAATCCAGTGGGCTCTTCTTGTGTTACTTAAGACCTTTGGAGGATTATCTGTCAAGTTTGCCATTGTGGTTTGAGAGTGACGAGACCCAAAACCTCCTTGGTAGTGGTGTTATATTTCATGCAGTGCAGTTAAACTCACTCCCATAACTCGCAGTGGTGGCCTCCAACATGGAAGGCTTTAAAAGAGGATTGGACATGGGAAATGATATTAAATGAATTGGAAACAATGTTTAAAATAACTTTTGTTTTTTTAAAAAGAAGCAGCTTTTTAATCAGGAATTCTAGGTACCGACACACCAAAGAAACAGAAAAGACTCTTTATGTATGTGACAACAGTCGCATAGATGTTATTAGCCCAAAGATGGAAAGAAGACAAAGTCCCTACCAGAGAGGAATGGCAAATTAAACTGTTGGAGTATGCCAAAATGACAAAACTGACCGGAAAGCTCAGGAACTAAGAAGACAAGAACTTCAAGAAAGAATGGGGGAAATATTGCAATTTATTTAGGACACCACTATTTTTTAAATATAATAATTTTTATTAAATTTTCAATTTTATCGTAATCACAATTCCATTACATAATTCCATAACCCCAAGCATTGCTCTGAGTATCAACTTCCCCTGACCCTCTTTCTGACTTCCAGAGATAATTACTTTATTCTTAGCATTTCTATACCCACTTTTTTACCTTCTCACTTCTTTTTGTTTTCCCCCTCATTAAATGTAAATCAGTTCCTTATATTCACATTACAAAACATTTCAACTCAAACCTACAAACGTTTTCAGATGTTTACAATGTTCTTTCATATATAATATAAATTTGCTCCAGTCCTTTTGAAACAGTTCGCCGGGCTGCCTCCGGATCTTCCCCGTCAGCTTTGGTAACTCTATGTATTCCATCATCTTACTCTGCCATTCTGCCAATGTTGGATTTAGGAGACCACTTTAAGCAATAAAAACATTAGCAGGATTTTGATAACAATTGTAATGTAATCAACACTGTTGACAAATATGGAGAGGTATAATATATGGATTGTGAAACATTATGTAGCTGAAGATGTTTGACAATTGGAGCCATGAAGGGGGGAAGTTGGGAGATTCAGAGAAATCTCAATACAGTGGTGCCCCGCAAGACGAATGCCTCGCAAGACGAAAAACTCGCTAGACTAAAGGGTTTTGCGCTTTTTGAGTCGTTCCACAAGACAAATTTCCCTATGGGCTTGCTTCGCAAGACGAAACGTCTTGCGAGTTCTTGCGAGTTTGTTTCCTTTTTCTTAAAGCTGCTAAGCTGCTAAGCCGTTAATACAGTGGTGCCTCGCAAGACGAAATTAATCCGTTCCGTGAGTCTCTTCGTCTTGCGGTTTTTTCGTCTTGCGAAGCACGGCTATTAGTGGCTTAGCGGCTATTAGCGGCTTAGAGGCTATTAACGGCTTAGCGGCTTAGCGGCTATTAACGGCTTAGCGGCTTAGCGGCTTTAAGAAAAAGGAAACAAACTTGCAAGAACTCGCAAGACGTTTCATCTTGCAAAGCAAGCCCATAGGGAAATTCGTCTTGCGGAACGACTCAAAAAACGCAAAACCCTTTCGTCTAGCGAGTTTTTTGTCTTGCGAGGCATTCGTTTTGTGGGGCACCACTGTAGCCGCTAAGCTGCTAAGCCGTTAATAGCCGTGCTTCGCAAGACGAAAAAACCGCAAGACGGTATATGGTTATCTATTTGGCATTGTTATAACTTTGTATTTGTAAAATCAAATAAAAATTATTTTAAAAAATAAAAATAAAAGAGGATTAGACAAATTAATGGAGGAGAGAGCTATCAATGGTTGGAGGCAGCAATACTTCTCAATACCAGTTGCTGGAAACCACAGGAGGGGGGAAGGCTCATGGGCCTGACTCCTACTTGTCAGTTTCCCAATAAAATTATTATTATTATTATTATTATTATTATTATTAAGCTCCCAGTACGTTTCCAAGCACAGTTCAAAGTGTTGGTGCTGACCTTTAAAGCCCTAAATGGACTCGGTCCAGTATACCTGAAGGAGTGTCTCCACCCCATCATTCAGCTGGACTGAGGTCCAGCTCCAAGGGCCTTCTGCTGGTTCCATTGCTGCGAGAAGTGAAGTTACAGGGAACCAGGCAGAGGGCCTTCTCGGTAGTGGCACCCTCACTTCAAATGTCAAGGAGTATACAACTTTTAGAAGACATCTGAAGGCAGCCCTGTATTGTCAAGGTTTAAATGTTTGATGTTTTACTATGTTTTTATATATTCTGTAAGCCGTCCAGAGTGGCTGGGGAAACCCAGTCAGATGGGTGGGGTATAAATAATAAAATTATTATTATTTATTATTATTATCTGGTCGGTCACAGAGAAAAAAGGATGCTGGGTAATATGGTCCATTGGCCTGATCCAGTAGGCTCTTCTTAAATCTGGAGCTCTTTGTCCATAGAAAATTGCATCAGCTGTTGTTGTTTTTACTGTTATTTAAAGAGGATTTTTGCACCAATCTGGGCAACTGACCTAGAGCTTCATTTAAAGTGCTTCTGATTTTGTCATTCTCTGTTT
Source organism: Podarcis pityusensis (assembly GCF_964106645.2). Lineage (NCBI taxonomy): Eukaryota > Metazoa > Chordata > Lepidosauria > Squamata > Lacertidae > Podarcis > Podarcis pityusensis. The sequence goes on along the minus strand of NC_138032.1, from coordinate 11,966,531 downwards.
CCTGTTCTTTCATAATTGCATGCTTTTTAATGCTGGGATGTATCAGAAACTTCTTTTTAACATGTATTTTTCTATAAAGTTTTGCTTGTAAGCTGCATCTGAAGCTGGGAATATACATCTCCCCAAATGACTGAATGGATGGGTATTTTGGATATCTAAATTGGCAGGTGATTGATATGCAAAAGGAGTAGCTTGAACAGCTAGGGAGATGGATCATCAAAGTATAAAGAAATATTTTGAATTGGTAGGTTTTTACCATATTGGCTTTGTTCACATTGCTTTTGATGTGATGCGTTCCGAAGTCATATTAGGCATAAACATTTCCCCTCTGCATAATAATGATTCATATGGGTCTGGACTACATCAGTTGATTTATCATCTTCATTGAGGATGCAATCCTATGGTCTGTGGAAGAGCATCCCAGAGGGCCATAGGATACAGCAGATCTCCCTCTCTGCCTGCAGAAGAATGGCCATGGCTCATTTGCAGAGCATCTGCCTTGCATGCAGAAGACCCCAGATTCAATCCCTGGCAACTCCAGGTAGGGCAGAGAAAGATTCTCTGCCTGAAACACTGAAAAGCCACTTTTAGTCTATGCTAAGTTGGATGGGCCAGGGATCTGACCTGGTATCAGGCACTTTTCTGTGTCCCTACGAGTTCTGTGTCCCTAGGAGCTTAGGGCCCTTGTGTTTACGGGACCCTGGCATGCTTTGGTCCATGGGGTCACGAAGAGTCAGACACGACTAAATGACTAACCAACAACAACAATTTACGGGACCGCCCCTCCTGGTATGCCCCGCAGAGGACCTTAAAGTCCATGAATAACCATAGTTTAGAGGTCCCGGACCCTAAGGAAGTCATACTATCCTACACCAGGGCCAGGGCCTTTTCAGTGATGGCTCCAACCTGGTGGAATGCTCTGGCCCATGAGACTAGGGCCCTTCAAGATTTAACCTCCTTCCATTGGGCCTGTAAGACGAGCTATTCCGCCTGGCTTTTAATTTGAATTCAAGTAGGACTAATTCAGCCAGCTAGCCATGGTGATTATCTAATGTTTATTAGATGGATTTCTCCTAAATTGATTTCTGAACTTTGAATTTTATTGTTATTCATGTTTTTATACTGTATTTTATGCTGCTTTTACAATTTTTTAAATTTGTTGTTGGCTGCCCTGAGCCCAGTTTTTGAACTGGGAAGGGTGGGGTATAAATAAAAATTATTTTTATTATTATTATTATTATTATTATTATTATTATTATTATTATTTGTTCTGTGCAGGCAGAACAGGAGTTTTGGCCTTATAAGCCTTCCCACTATGGGCACAGAAACCTCTTGTCCCCTTGCTGCCAGGCCATCAATGCTTCAATGGTGGTAATGGCAAAAAAGTGGCAGGCCAAGGCAGATCAGAAGAGACTCCTGCCCCCAACATTCCCCCAGAATGGAAGAAAAATTATACCCACCTTGGAGCTGACGTACTTATTTCCCTTCCTTCTGCCCTGGCATGCATAAGATTGTCAGGGCTTTGGACTGGGAAGATTCTCAGTCATGGTTTCTCCCTGCTTCCTTCCTGTTGGATATCTCCCTGAGGAAACCCTGGTGTTGGTATTGCCCTGCCACATGGTGACGGCTCAGTCCTATCACCATGGAAAGGGACACTTTTACTCAGTGGCACTGTGGGTCAAACCACAGAGCCTAGGACTTGCCGATCAAAAGGTTGGCGGTTCGAATCCCCGTGATGGGGTGAGCTCCCGTTGCTCGGTCCCTGCTCTTGCCAACCTAGCAGTTCGAAAGCATGTCAAAGTGCAAGTAGATAAATAGGTACCGCTCCGGCGGGAAGGTAAACGGCATTTTCGTGTGCTGCTCTGGTTCGCCAGCAGTGGCTTAGTCATGCTGGCCACATGGCCACTGGCTCCCTCGGCCAATAAAGCGAGATGAGCGCCGCAACCCCAGTGTCGGTCATGACTGGACCTAATGGTCAGGGGTCCCTTTACCTTTTAGGAGAAGCCAGTCCCTGTCTACCCAAATCCTGGGGTATATTTATTCAGACTCTGTGGGGCAGACCTTAGATACTTCCACCTGGGAGGCTTCAGGCCGAGATGCTGACAGGGAACATATCTGTGTGGTGAAGGCAAAGTTACAACTAACCAAAAGAGCAACCACAACCACTGTAAATAACTTGATTACTAAGGGCTCTTCCCCCACAAGTATCCAATACTACCTTGAGCATCTACAGTTTCTGATGTGGAGAGGTGGAGTATAAGTACCTAGATAAAAAGGTATTGCTGTGATAGTACCTGGATCAATAGGTATTCCTACAATACCTGTATGGAACTTCCATGTTAAGGTGATTTTCAGCTAGGTTTTGCTCAGAATAGATCCACTGAAATTAATTAGCATGACTAAGCTAGATCCATTAATTTCAATGGGTTTACTTTGAGAAAAACGTAGTTGAATACCAACCACCCTCATAGCTTCCCATTGGTCACTGAAGATAACCATAACTTGAGCTAGATGGACCATTGGTCTGATCCAGTACAAGTCTTCTGGTGTTCTTATTACTTTACATTTCTTCCTCTAATTAACTAATAACAATCCATTTCAGAGAAGTTTCCCTCCTTTGGAATGGAATATGACCACGTTGTTGGACCTTCTGGGTCATTTTCCACTCCCAGATGTGCAGAGTTTGGTACAATGTCTTTGTGTCTCTCTTCAGTTCTCAGTAACAATGATGTGCACGTCAAAGTCAAGGATGCTGAAACTTCCACCACCCTCTTCAACCTTGAAAAGAAGTATGATTGTAGATTACAAATAAGTCACCATCAGGTTGCTCTTTATCACTGGAGTGGGATGCTGGTTCTAACTCCACATGAACCAATTTTCAGCTGCTAAACCCCGCATCCACAAGGCACAATCTCCTCATCTCCTTGGTCTAATGTTCTCAAATGCGCCAAGGCACTGAAACAGTGCTATTTTTATGGTTTGTTTGTGTTAACGAGATAAATATGCACTTACGTACAACTTTGAAATGACTTCTTAGGGATTTCTCTCTCTTTCTTTTGCTTAAGCTGCCTGAGAGATACTCTGTACAAAGCCAGTTATTCCCCTCACATTCCCCTTTTAAATGTGTTTCCTTGGCAACAGAAGCCCCCAGAACAGTATCCAAGCACTTTTCCTTAGTTTTCCTTCAGCTGAACTTTCTTTGGTTCACAAGGCTGAATGGAATGTTAGATTCCTACATTCTTCCCACCAATGATTGGATTTACATATCTGTGAGTTAGCTCTGTTAGGTGATGCACTGGCCTTCTGAAATGTCATCATATTGAAGGGAGAGCAGCTTTAAACCCTCAATGTTCCATTGTTTGTCTCCTCCATTTCTTTAGTATTGAAACACAAATATTTCCTTTTTTAAGATTTTGGTTTTAAAAGATGTGAAGGGGGTTCTTGCTTTTCCTTCGTCATTTTACCCAGATATCTTTCTGAGTTGTTAACCAACCCATAAAAAAAATAATCTGCCCCACACCACAAAGCTTGCCCTAAGCAGATCTGATTGTGTTTCTCAGTTGTCTCATTTGCCAGGTTTCAGACATCTTGGTACAAAAATCCAAATTTTGGGTAAGTTAAGATTATTATTATTATTATTATTATTATTATATTTTGTTTATTTTTTAAAAATAATATTTATTGAGAATTTTAAAGTTACAAAGAAAGAAGAAAGAAAAGACAAAAGAGGGAGAAAAAGAGAGAAAGAAATAGATAAGCATAACGATTAGACAATACAGATCAATAAAAACCAAAGTAAAAAAAAAAATTAACAAAACACACAATACATCTAAATCAAAAAACAAAAATAAACAAACAATTAAAAAAAACAAATCTAATATTCCCAAATCCTTAACTTTCATTAACTTATTTCAACGACCTCCTCACACCTCCCTTTTTTGTATTCTAGTTGTTAATTATCTCAGCAAATCCTTTCCATCTTTCACAATATTCTGTCATTTAAATTACCTTGATCTATTTAAACCTTATCTTACCTAAAAAACCCTAAAACTTAAAACTTAAAACTTATATATACCAAATTCTTTTAACCATAACATATTCTTTCATAATTCTTTTTGACATTTCTGCTAAAGCCAAATAATTTCATTCCAACATTTTTCTAATACTCATTAATTTTACAATACTTTTCTAAATAAATTTTTAAACTTTCTTCCAATCTTCATCCATCGTCTCTTCTTCCTGGTCTCGGGTTTTGTCAGTCCTTTCTCGTCTATCTAATCCATCAACCTGGTGCTCTTATGTCCGAGGCTCTTAAATCTTTTCCATGTCCCTTCTGCAGGTCTTCTTCTTGTTTATACCTGCCCTTTACTTTATCTTTTGTTGATCTTTTTCTTGTTTTCTTCCCTTTCTCATTGGGGGGTAGGTCTCGGGAGGACTCCAATCCAAAAGTATCTCCATCTCTCCTCAGCAGATCAGTCCATTCCCCACAGTCCCATTCCCCACAGTCAACACTGTAATCCAGAAAGTATTTAAAAGCATGTTTCAAAGTCTTTCCAAAATTAAGAGCCCTCACAACTCCAGACCCCCCCGGTCCACTCCGGATTCAAACTTCAAGAACAGCGGCTTATACTCCTGCAAGGCCTCAGGTCTCTCCATTTGTGTTATTTGAGGTTCAACAACAACCTCCTCCATTTTCTTCTGCCCTTGCGCTTGCCCTATCAAAACAGATTCCTGGGCTGGTTCCTGAATAGTTTCTATATGGGTATTTGCCGTTTGTCCAAAGTTTTTAACTGCAACAGTCATCAAATCCATCTTCTCATGCATCTGCTCCAGCAAGGCACTTGTCTTGCAAAAAGCAAGCACCAAGACTTCTTGTAAACACATTTTTTCCCCCAAGGTTAGAGTCTGGTCTCACGATCCTAATCATACAGCTGTGAGGTCCCCAGATCAGCTCCAGCAACAAATTAACAAGCTCCCTCTAGAGGAGACAATTTCTATTTGTATCCATCTTTTAAAAGCAGGACCAACAAGGAAAAGTTACTTTCACTTTTCAAATACTTTGTTTCTTTTAATTGCAAGAAGCAACATTGGAATCAATATATTTCTCTCTCTCTTTTTTTTTTTACTATCTGTCAAAAGACGTTCCGTTCACAGTCGATGAACTTTCCCCATAAATTTCTGTCTCTGACACCCCGTTCCCAGCTTTGAGACGGTGGAAAGTTTATCTTTCTTTACTCTCTCTCCTGCAGGCTTAAACAGTCAAAAATCCCCCTCTTTTCTCCTACTTCCAAGAGGGGTTTTGGTGGTGATGAATGGAGGAAATTTAAAACTTTATATACGACTTTCCAGACTTTAGCTTACAAAGTATTTGCTTCAATCTATTTACAAAAAATGGGAGGCGGACTTCCTGTTTAGAACCTTCCCGTTTCGGAGCCAAATTAAAATATTTCTTAGTACTTGATCCAATTTTCCGTTCTACTCATGGGTACTTGTTTAGAGACCAATTGTCCACAGGAAAAGGTCAGCGCTCTCTGGCAACGGCTGTGTGGCTTCACTCCGTAAAAGTAGCGGTTGATTCAAAACACCGCGCCGCTCACCCCACGTCGCTTCGGACCCCCGAAAAAGGGGTTCCCTGCGAGTAGAGGAGGCGCTCCTGGTGTCAGCTGAATCCCACGTTCCCAGGCTTCCTCCGCCTGGGATTTTTAAAGGGTCTCCGCCTTCGCCGCGGCGGCAAGACCCGATTTTCACGGAGCGGGTTCCTCTCTGTCAGAGGAACTCCGCCATTGCCGATGGCGCTGTCCCGGAAGTCTATTATTATATTTTGTTTATACCCTGACCACCTGGCTCGGTTTCCCCAGCCACTCTGGGCGGCTTACAGCATATATATATAAAAAACAACCAAACATCAAGCATTAAAAACTTCCCAATACAGGCTGCCTTCAGATGTCTTCTAAAAGTTGTGGTCTTCTTTATCTCCTTGACACCTGAAGGGAGGGGATATCATCTCATGAACTTTGTTTCTTGTTCTCCTTCCACCTTAGGAGATGGTGATACAGAAATACTACATCCATGATCCCAACACCCTTGATTCCATGAGTAGAGGTGATGGATATGTTGTGACATTGTTTCAGGTTTCTTCAGTGCCTTCTGAACTTTGCTGTGCAGTCATGTTGCTAGGTGAATGAAGTGGGCAGGATTTTGAGAGGAAAGGCTGGCCATGGTGAAATGCCACTGGTGGGTTGCTACTGTCATCACACACAAAGGGGAAGTTATGCTCCCAGCAGCACAGCAAATGGATGACAGGAAGACCAGGAGGAAGCCTTGCAGTGGGTCTTCTCTAGTGCCAGGAAGCAGCAGAAGACAAGAGTACACAAATAGTTGTTGTTGTTTCGTTAAGAGCTGTTGTTGTTGTTGTTGTTGTTGTTCAGCAGAGCTGGAATCTTGAATCTCACATCCACAGCAGCATCCTCACTTGGTTCCATAGCTCAGTGGTAGAGCATTTGCACTGCATGCAGAAGGTCCCAGGTGCAGTCCCTGGCATCTCCTGATAGGGCTGGGAATGTCACCAACCTGGAACCCTGGAGAGCCACTGTCAGCCATGGTAGACAATGCTGAGCTACGTGGATCAAAGATCTAGCTTGGTATAAGACAACTTCCTACACTCCTCCTTTTTCCAGTTGTATGGCAGAACTGCACAAAACATATGTCCATTAAGGAGCCATGCTCACTCTTTCGCCGGTTGCTTTATGACAGACAGCTTATTGCATGTGGCTCCTTCCTTGGTGCCCAGCACTTGCTTCCTCTGCTGAGATGATACTGGCAGGATAGGTGATGACACCTTAGTAATGGCATTTGGGGTCTGCTGCTCTGTCCCTCTGTCCTTTGCACAGGTCCTTTGCTCTGCAACAGAACTAGGAGCAAACCCAAGGGATACAGAGCTTTAAAGCATGAACCCACGCCTAGAAAAAGTGAGGCAAAAGGTAAGTGTGGAGAAGCCCTTAGGCTCTGGAGTGGCCCCACCCAACCAGGCTGGCCTTTGACCTATCCCAACAGGAAGAGCTGCAAAAGACTTCCTGTTTGAGGTGGATCTTTGCCTGAGCAACAATAATCCTCCTCCAGCTATTGCTTTGTTCCTTGACCTAACCTCCCAGCTCTGACCCCTTGGACAACCTCAAACAGCTAAGCCTTGACAATACATTACAGGGAAGGAGCAGCATCTGTTTTGCATGCAGAATGTTATGTACTGAAGTTCTCACCCTGGGATCTCCAGGGGGATACTGTAGATAGTTATGCAAATGAAGGATCGAAAGTGATGTTCAGTGATTGGATAGTTTGTATGCAAATGAAGGATCGAAAGTGACATTCAGTGATTGGATAGTTTTAGAAAGTTGCTACAGTTACGTTGTTCTGGAGCTCTATATAAGCAGGCTGAGTGAACCCTTCAGTTCAGTTCTATTCTGGCCTCTGAATAAACAAGAGCTGTTTGAAGAATTGCTGTGTCGTCTGATATGTTCACCCACAACTTAACACAGAAGGTAGCAGGTTTAATCCCTCGCATCTCTAAGTTGGGCTGGAAATGCCCCCTGTGCAAAACCTAGGAGAACTGCTGCCAGTAAGGGCTGCCAATACCAAGTTAGGTGCACCAATGGTCTGACTCAGTTTGAAGCAGCATTCTGCGTTCATATTTTGCCCCTTATGTCCACCTTGTTCCATTCACTAGTAACTGCACACATCAAGAGTAAGGCTGATTCGCAGCTCCAAGCAACCGTCTTTGGCTTGTGCTAATTCTGAACTACTGTAACTTTAGTGACTGAAACAGAATGAGGTCCCTGTTCTGAAAAAGCAATTGATTGGGTCTCCTTTCATGCATAAAGAACACTGCTAAACCAAGCCATTAATCTTAATTTGCAGAAGGAGAGGCAAGTGAGATCTTCAAAGTTCTATGAGAATGTTAAAAGGCACTGGTAAGGCTTGAGACACAGCCTTTTCAAAACCCCAGCCTTTTAAAATCTTACAAATGTTTAAATGACTGTTCATTCAGCTGACGTCTGGTGGATCTCCTCCTCTCTCTCATACTACTAGAACTTGGGCTCATGCAACGGAGCTGAATATTGGAAGATCAAGGGCAGACGACAGAAAATGCTTCTTCAAACAATGCATGGTTAATTGTGGAATTATGGAATCACTCGCGCTAAATGTAATTATGGTCACCGACTTGGATGACTTTAAATGAAGATTAGACAAATCAGTGCAGGATAAGGCTATCAATGGATACTAGCCACAACAGCTATGCTGTACCTCCATAGTTGGAGGCAATGGGTCTCTGGATGCTAGGTGCAGGGAACTGTAAGTGGGAACAGAACTACTGCATTAAGGTCCTGCTTAGGACCTGGCTGGCCCCTGTGAAAGCCAAATGTAGGACTAGGTGGACCATTTGCCTGACTCCACAGGTGTTAGGATTTTTATCTATCCCTGCTGCTCCAACGAGTGGTACTATGCATACATCATGTGAGTGTCTGAGTGAGCGTGAGAAAGGAAGTCTGTATTATCTCTTCCTTTGAGTACTATTGGAAGTTAGTTTCACTAAGAGCCAGTGTGGTGTAGTGGTTAAGAGAGGTAGTCTCGTAATCTGGGGAACCGGGTTCGCGTCTCCGCTCCTCCACATGCAGCTGCTGGGTGACCTTGGGCCAGTCACACTTCTTTGAAGTCTCTCAGCCCCACTCACCTCACAGAGTGTTTGTTGTGGGGGAGGAAGGGAAAGGAGAATGTTAGCCGCTTTGAGACTCCTGAAGGGGAGTGAAAGGCGGGATATCAAATCCAAACTCTTCTTCTGTGTGTGTCGCAGGGTTTCTGTACTGGTGTTCAAAGAGCACAGACGTACTGATGGAGTCTCTGTATATAGGACTGTAAATAAAGTAGCTTTAGAACTACGATTGAGTCTTTCTTCTGCTATGATATGCCAGAAGACTGGAGTGCTCTTTTCAGAAGAGGAGGGTCACCTATTACCGGTCTCTCTGGACTGAGGGAGATTTATAGCCAGAGAGGACCACCGGAGAGATGCCCCAAAGACTTGGGAAGTTGGCAGCCATTCCCAGGGTGTATTTCCAACACGCCCCTCTGATGTTCTTCCACCATCTCCTTAGCTTAAGAATGGGGTGGGTTTAGGATGATAAGGTTTTTGCAAGCATTCTTCTTGACATTTGTGTGAAAACGTTATTTGTGGTAAGGGGATGTTTAGCAAGCTACTCCTCCTAAGTTGTTCTCCAGGCAAACAGGAGGACATTCACCACCTCAGTTTTCTTCCACTCCTTGCCTCTCCATCATTCATGTTTTCATTTTCAATGTGCTGCTCAGTCTTTCCTGTTTCACCATTAACACTCTGGTGGAGACCAGAAACAACCGACAGCATTGCGAGTTCTCCTTGAGGAAGGGCCGTAGCTTAATAGCAGAGCATCTTCCTTGCTCTCAGAAGGTCCCAAGTTCAATCCATGGCATCTCCAGGGATGGCTGGAAGAGACCCCTTGTCTGAAACCCTGGAGAGCCACTCCAGGTCAGTGTAGACAGTACTGAGCAAGGTGGACCAATGGCTGACTCTGTGTAAAACAGCTTCCCATGTTCAAATCACCTTCTCTTATTAGTTCCTTCTTGTCTCCATTTAATTTTATTTTTCTCAAGTGTTCTTCTTCATCACACAACCTTCCCCCAAGTCCCCATTTTTCAGTCCTAACCTGCACTCTTCCTTCACAGTGCAGGCCTGTACATGTCTACTGAGAAGTAAGCTCTACAAAAACTGGTACAGTGGTACCTCAGATTACATACGCTTCAGGTTACATACACTTCAGGTTACAGACTCCGCTAACCCAGAAATGGTGCTTCAGGTTAAGAACTTTGCTTCAGGATAAGAACAGAAATCGTGCTCCGGCAGCACGGCGGCAGTGGCAGGCCCCATTAGCTAAAGTGGTGCTTCAGGTTAAGAACAGTTTCAGGTTAAGAACGGCCCTCCGGAACAAATTAAGTACTTAACCTGAGGTACCACTGCATAGGATTGCAGTCTCAGTCATCTTGTTTCTGGGCTCTCTGCTCTTCAAGTATCCTTTGGGTATCTCTGAGGTTTTAGGCCCAGCAAGACTGACAATTTCCCCTTGCCTCAGACTGTCAACATTCCACAAGTCTTTTTGTTGGGAAGCTGGGACATTCCATGTGAACATTCCATACCATCACCAATTGGAATTAGAGACTTCCCACCAGAAAAGGAATAAAATATAGAAATATCACTGATCATCCTCTTCCAGAACTTACTGCTGGGTTGGCTAGATTTTATCATCTTCAGAGTAGGCTGTCAAAGAATCATCTTTTTAAAAGGGGAGGGGATTATGTTTCTGAGCCATTTTGTGGACAACAGTGCCAATCTTTGATATGTTTTGAGAAAAGATTCCTGCTACCCACTCAAACTGTTTTGCCAATACCAATACTTTTCTTTGAAACGCAAAACTAAAGCGAGTGTTGCCGGAAAGCATATTTTCCATTTATTAAAAGGCTGAAACAGGAGAACTTACCCACAGGGCTGAAACTGTCAAAGCGTCTCCTACAATCTGTTTTTTGGGAGCGCCGAGTTTACTTTTTAGCATATTCCATGTGTTCTTCCTTTCAGAAGTTATCATTTTCAGAAAGCTGGAAGATGCACATGTATCAATAATCACACTCAGTTGCGCCTTGCTGGCTGTCAGTATTGCATTTCTTCCCCCAAGGTCTGAAGGCAGAAAGCATAATGCCAGCCTTAAAAATTCATGCGTCATAGTAATGTTGTAGTCCTTGAATTCGTTATGCAATCGTTATTGCACATTAACATCTCATTCTGTTGACAGGCATTACAATTTGCACAGAGAATGAAGATGCTGTTCTCTCCTCCGCCCCAAGGTGCTTCCAATAAAACTTGCATGCACATTCCATGTAGATACTTTATGGTATCTATATCGTGAGAATATATATCATTGTCTTGGAGCACCCATTACTACTATTTGTTATTATGAATTGCATTTATTAGTTGCTTTTTAAAAAAACCAAGCACCACATATTTAAAGCACATGATTTCCCCTGAAAGAATCCCGGGAACTACAATTTCCCACTCACATAACTACAATTCCCAGCACCCTTAGCAAACTACAGTTCCTGGAATTTGTGGTGTGTGTGCTTTGAATGAATGGTGTGGATCTGCCCAAAGCATAAACGTGACTTAATACAGCAAAAACAAGAGAAAATAGAAAACTGAAAACAATGTACATATCTAAACTGCCGATCCAATAAGATAATAAGGACAAGTCCTACCCACCTCACTAAAAATACCTCATGTATTTCTACTAGAAGCAAAACAGTCCTGAAATATTTGAGTTGTGAATAAGGACAGGGATCAAAAGCAAAAATTCAGATACAGTGGTACCTCGGGTTACTTACGCTTCAGGTTACATATGCTTCAGGTTACACACTCCGCTAACCCAGAAATAGTGCTTCAGGTTAAGAACTTTGCTTCAGGAGAAGAACAGAAATCGGGCTCCGGTGGCGCTGCGGCAGTAGGAGGCCCCATTAGCTAAAGTGGTGCTTCAGGTTAAAAACAGTTTCAGGTTAAGAACGGACCTCCGGAATGAATTAAGTACTTAATCTGAGGTACCACTGTACTTGCTCTGTTCAGAGATATTGGACATAAGTTTGCAGTTCCACTGGAAATGATGTTCACTGTTGACTGCCTGCAAACTGGGATCTGGATGTCCAAATAAAATAATGCAAACTGGTGTCATGAAATTACTTTATGTCACAAGTAGAAACAAATGCAAACAAACATTTGTTGCAGTCCAGCACAGAGCAGCAGGTGGCATGGTCAATGCGACTTGCAGAGCTCAGTGATTACGGTCATTGGGCCAGAGCCATCTAATCTTCTGGACTAGTTGGTGTGATGTGGCAGAGGTATTCTCATTTCTACGTGGAAGAGGGTTAAGCACAAACACGGGCAACAAACAGGTAAGCACGTTCTCTCATGGCTGGAGCAATCAAGTCATGGAGTATGTCTCTCATCTCAGGGTTCAGCAAAAAATCAAATTCATGAAAACACACAGCAATTTACTGAAGCGGCAACACCCCAGCAACATGAGAATTAGCACGCAAAGGCGTTAGCAGCATGGGAATTGCAGTCTAATTAGAACCGCTCCAAGTCAAGTGTCAGCAAGTTAATCAGCCTGAAATCCCTGAAATGGCACCAACTAAATGTATGTTATGGGGTTTTTCTGTTTGTTTTTAAAGTAAAATTGCAGCAAACACAATTCAAAAAGCTATGCTGTAGAACCCTATTGGATTCTTTCTGCTGGATCAGGCCAATGGCCCATCTAATCCAGCATCCTGTTTTCACAGCAGCCAACCAGTTGTCTGTGGGACAGCAGCAAGCTGGACCTGAGCATACAAGCACTCTCTCTTCCTTTGGTTTCCAGGAACTGGTATTCAGAAGCATTGATGTCTTCAACTGTGGAGGCAGAGCAGAGACATCATGGCTAATAGCCATCCATAGCACTTCCCTCCACAAATAAAACTCCCCCGGGGCTATGCAAAAGGGTTTCAAAGGGTGCACAGCAAAATTTGCTCTAAACTAGTTTTAAAAAATATTATTAAAACCAGTTCCAAATTATCTTCACCCAAGAAGGGGCACAACATAAGGCTAAACTCTCAAAAGGACTATGTGATTATTGTAAGTTTGGGAAACACTGTTTCAGGGAGCCCAATGGACAGGAGCCAATCCTAATAGTACCAAGGTACCTGGGCAGTTATCCTTCCACAAGGGATGCCAAAATCCAACATCACTTGAGCTCTCTAAGTGCAGCTTTCTCCTGACTGAAGCACAGAGTGTTTGAGGACCGGGACATTCGCAGGGAAACCAAAATGCTCATTTACAAAGCTATTGTACAACCAACTTCACTGTATGCTTCTGAAACATGGATCACTTATAAACGCCATCTCTAACTCCATGAAAGAGTCCATTAACAGTGTCTCAAAAAAATTTTACACATCACTTGGGAAGACAGACGAAGTAATGTCAGTGTATTGGAAGAAGCAAAGATCACCAGATTCTTCAACATCAACTTTGTTGGACTGGTCATGTTCTTTGGATGCCTGATTATCGCCTTCCAAAGCAACTACTCTATTCCCAACTCAAGAATGGAAAGTGAAATACCAGTGGACAACAAAAGAGGTTTAAAGACTCTCTCAAGGCAAATCTTTTAAAAATGTAGCATAAGCACTGATAACTGGGAAACACTGGCCTGTGAGAGCTGCAATTGGAGAACAGCCTTTACCAAAGGTGTCATGGACTTTGAAGAAGCACAAACTCAGGGTGAAAAGGAGAAACGAGCTAAGAGGAAGGCATGTTTGGCAAACTCTCACCATGATCAACTCCCTCCCAGAAACTTATGTCCCCACTGTGGAAGGACGTATGGATCCAGAATTGGCCTCCACAGTCATTTATGGACCTACTGTTAAGACCATGTTTCTGGAAGGCAATCTTACTCGGCTATGAGTGATTGCCATTAAAAGGAGAGAGAAGTACCAAGGATATAATTTTGAACTTCTGAGAAGCAAGATGTTCCTTATTGTCTTCCCCACCCACACCCCGTCAAAACATGTTGGGACTCTCCACTTTGTGAAGAAACAGCCCTAAAATAATTCTGCTACTGGAATGACAGCTAGGTTTTTATCTATCCATTCATTTGAACGTTTGTAAACTCCCCTTCTTCACAACAAATCCCAGGGCAGGGTACAGAATGCAGATGGCATGAAATCCATAGCTGTCAAGTGTCCCTTATTTGAAGGGACAGTCCCTTATTCCAGCGCCATGTCCCGCTGCTGTCCCTTATTGATGGATGTCCCTTAAATGATGTCCCTTAAATTTCAAAGGAAGCAGCTCCTCTCCCTCCCTCCCTGCCAGCCAGGGAGGAGGGATGCTCCAACTGTGTTGCTTGGCTGTGTTGCTCACCCAATAAGAAGTCTAAGAACGACTGGGGGGTGTAGCTTGCATGCCTTGTGTGTGGCTAGTTAATGCAAGCTGAGGGGGGTTTTGAATGCTGGACGCCATTTTGTTGCACGTGCTGTTGCAAACTTTGCAGTGCAAAGCCAGGCCGGGGAGCCATCTTAAGTTGAGGCTGCATAGGCCTTGTGGTGCATGTGATTCAGATTCTATTCAGTTGAACCTCTGGTTACAAAGTTGGTTGGACAGTGTTCTCGAAGCTACCCAGCATGAGTTTGACCAGACTGCAGGAGGACAGGAAGACTGGAGTGCCTGGAACAGGTGAGGCTGCAGGTCCCTTATTTTGGCTGCTGGTCCCTTATTTTCAAGGCTGCTGGTCCCTTATTTTCAAGGCTGCTGGTCCCTTATTTTCAAATCTGTAAGTTGACAGCTATGATGAAATCACATTAAGATGCCCATAAAACCAGTTTAAATAACAAGAGCAGCAGAAACTACTGAGAATGCCACTATGCAGCCTACATCAATCAACACACCAAGGCTGCAGTTCGAAGGTATGGGGGAATCCAAAGGTGGTTCAACTCCCATATTCAAGGCCCTGCCTTGCTCAAGCCAGCAGGCAGAGCTGGCCCGACCATGAGGTGGGCTGAAGCACCTGCCTCAGGCAGCAAGAGACAACATTCCACTCATCCCACCTCTTCCACCGCAGAGAGGAAGGTGTTCTGGCGTGCAATGTTGGCGCTCGTCTTCTGTGAACCTGGGCAGAGAATCCAAGCAACAACGCTTTGAGGAACACCCAGGCTCCCACCAAGTCCAGGATATAAATAAATAAAATAAAAATAAGTGGGAGGCTTGGGAGAGGATCCAAGGAACATGCTAAAGAAGACTATAAATGAAAACCAAGTTCTATCATTTGAAGAAAAGGGCCTCCATGAGAGGGAAAACTAAACACTTTTCTTGCAAAATGCCCATATTAGATTTCACTTTGGGACCTGAAGCAGAGGGCAGTTGAAATCTGTTGTGTGTGTGTTTTTTAACATTAATTTTAGAAATGCTGGTTGAAATTTGAAATAGCAAGGGAAGAAATGAGACAGAGAACCATTGTAACAAGAGGGCTGAAATGACTTGTTCTTGCCCACTGCCCACCTATCAAACGCCTTCCTTCCTGACATTAGTATAAATGTAGCTTTCAAACCCACCACAGTCTGTGATAATGTATCTGAAATAATAGCAGGGCTAATCTGACCAGTCTTTAAATATACCCCCATTTGAGCCAAATGTAATTAGAGGGTTTCTTTTTGTGTTCTCCTTTCATATCTAACCAATGGTTGAAGTACCTGTATAAATAACTCTATTATTAAGGTCCGGTAGGATTTTCTTTGAATGCGGGGAAGGGGTGTGCTGTGCCATTGCTATGAGGAAACCATAAAATAATGGTCTTGTGAATGATCCCCACCCTAGCTGTAGCCCAAAAGAAGAAGAAGAAGAAAAAGAAGAAGAAGAAGAGGAAGAAGAAGAGGAAGAAGAAGAAGAAGAAGAAGAAGAAGAAGAAGAAGAAGAAGAAGAAGAAGAAGGGAAGAGTTTGGATTTGATATCCTGCTTTATCACTACCCGAAGGAGTCTCAAAGCGGCTAACAATCTCCTTTCCTTTCCTCCCCCACAACAAACACACTGTGTGGTGAGTGAGGCTGAGAGAATTCAGAGAAGTGTGACTAGCCCAAGGTCACCCAGCAGCTGCATGTGGAGGAGCAGGGACGCGAACCTGGTTCACCAGATTACAAGTCTACCGCTCTTAACCACTACACCACACTGGTGCTGTTGACCTCTCAACAGCCCCAGCAAGCATGGCCAATAGCCAAGAATGATGGGCATTGATGAGTCCAACCACAGAGTCCTCATCCCTGATGCAGCAGGTTCATGTGAATAAGGCCACTACCATCTAATGCACAGATAAAGCTCCGTAGCACAGGATGAATTAGTGTCTCTTAGCTTAGATGGTTTATAAAAGGGTAGGGGGAGACATGAAGAATACATCCATCAGCCACTGTTGCCACAATAGCCAAAGGAAAGCTTCAAGCTCCTTTTCAAGCAGAGAGTCTTCAAGGAGCGGCTTAGGAGTGAGATGCTTGGAGACTACAGAATGATGACAGCTGGTTTTCCATAGATAAGGACGAAAGGGTGCTTTGGATGATGCTAATAATCTCAAAGTGCCCAGGAATGGTACAGAGTTAGCAATTTTGTCCAGACTTGCCCACTAAATGTAACAGCCAAAGCAGCAGTAAAAGAAAGTCATTACTTAGAACTCCGGGAGCCAAGAGAGCTACGCAGGGTGTTAATTAATTTCACATTTGTAACATTCAGGAATAATTTGCCTTCGGGGTGGACAAAGAGAACACCCTCAAAGGTCATTAAAATACATATCTCCATATCTCTTGGTACACAAATGTTATAGTGTGAATATTTATCTTTAAGGATCCCTCCCCCCCTCCATGTCAACATCTATGTCTCTGGCTATATTTGTCTGTCTCTCTGTGTGTATACATGCATAGGCAAGAGAGATTTTAATATGTATAATATTTTCCTCTCTGGATATTTTGTTCTGTCCGCTTCACTGAATCGTCCATAGATGCTGATCAGGGGGTGTGAGTTCATCTCACCTTAGGGAACCAAACACGCTGCAAATCCATGCAGGAAAATGAAGCGAGCAGTGGGGAAGAAATATGAAAGCCACAGGAGGAAAAGGAAAGCCCAAGTGGTGATGGGGAGGAGAAGGCGGAGAAGGGAAAGAATGGTCCATTGTATATGAGCAACAGAGGACTACAAAAGTTTCTTTAACAAATTAAAGGCTTACCAGGCATGAGGCTTTCTTCAGAAATAGCTATGAAAGGACAGAAGAAGAAAAAGAGTTATCTGTTCCTCCACAATTACAAAACAAGTTGGTTTCTTGCTGCGTTACAGCCAGTTAGGTAGCTTTACTGAACAGAAATGCATTGGCCCGGTTGAATGAGGCATACATTTGCATGGTCATCTGAACACAGGATGGCACCTTGGGCAGTTGAACAGTCTGAGGAGAGGATATTTTAAAAAGAGGTCCCTTGCAGCCCTCACTCAGTTATATACAGTGGTACCTCTGGTTACTAATTTAATTTGTTCTGGAGGCCCGTTCTTAACCTGAAACCATTCTTAACCTGAAATACCACTTTAGCTAATGGGGCCTCCTGCTGCCCCCATGCCGCCGCTGCCCAATTTCTGTTCTCATTCTGAGGTAAAGTTTTTAACCCTAGGTACTACTTCCGGGTTAGGGGAGTCTATAACCCGAAGTGTTTGTAACCCAAGGTGTTTGTAACCCGAGGTACCACTGTATTCATTGATCTGTGTTTACCTGAGCTTGAGTCTGGACTAAGGAATCTGAACCCCTGCGTCCTAATTTGATACATAATATCCAATCACAGAACATTTCAGGATTTGGGCCTCTGCCATTGGTCCTTAAACTCTTAGTTATGATTTGCAGCTTGGAAGTTTAGACAGCCAATCATTTTGGGAGTGGGAGTGGCCCAGGCCTCCAGAAATGGATATAAGCAGTTGCTTTGCCCCTGTTGTCCAGTTCTGTTAGTTCAATAAAGGTTCTTGCTGTTATCACTGTGTCTTGCCTTGTGGGAGCCACCTACACTTCGCCTGGGTTTCTGTAGCAGCGCAGAGGAACAAGGATAAGCCAGAGAAAGAGAGTTGACATCACTTTTACTGTTCCTACCCACTGCAACAATAAGTAAGGCTTATTAAAGCAGTGCCAAGATAGGACTAGAAACGGGCTCACAGTGAGTGACTGTTTTAGCTGTAAGAAAGCCACTTCCGCCTTAAGGAGGAGGTAGAGTTGCGGGCTCTCATGACCCCTCTACGTGTGTGGGGTGTGTGGTCAGCCCCATGCAACTGGGGGATTCCCGGCTGTGTCACTGGCCAGGCCGACCAATCTGGTTGGTCTGGAGGTGTAGTCTGTTTGATATAGGCAGGAGGCAGCCGGGAGCTTGCTCTTTTTGGCTTCCAGCTGCTAGAAACGGGCTCAACAGTGAGTGACTGTATTTGCTGTGAGAACAGATAGCTGCTACAGTCACTCTGAGAAGGCTGCTTGCTGGGCTCCTGAGTAAACTGGCCCTAATTTAATTTAATTTAATTAGTTGAAAGTTTGAAGTTTAATGCAAGAAAGAAACCAAAAGAGTGTTACTTAACCAGGAACACACACTTGCAAAAGGGTGCTAAAATGGCAATAATATGCAAAATTGCTTGTTTGGCATTGTGGATGAGGCCAAGCACCAGAGATGTAGACGTGATAACTCTGTAGTCTTCAAGGCTCTGAGGAAGGGCATTTGGAATGTCAGACGGAGAGAAGCTACATTTTGCCTGCAGTTGTAATAATTGCACATGCCCCTGAATTTCTCACCACAAGTGCATTCAAATTACTCAGGAAGAAGCTACAAGCACAACACAGTAAAGAAGTGATTGGTGCTGACGCCTATTTATAGATGTTCTTCCAAAGAAAATGAATTAAATATATTTGTTTTCTGACAGCTATTTGGCCCTAGCAACATGCAGTGCCTAGCATTTAAAGGAAAAACATTGCCTTGAAAATAACTTTTCCTTCAGGACATTTTGCAGCTATATTGAACATAAAGAAAAGTCCCCTTCCTCACAGTTTATATTTCCTTCCTTCCTTCCTTCCTTCCTTCCTTCCTTCCTTCCTTCCCCTGTTAATTATCCATATGCATTTGCTCCACTTTTTAAAATTGTATGTATGAGTGTGAGCTTTTGAGCCAAGGATTCCTTAACTGTATACACACCATACAATTACAGGTTGTGTGCCTCAGTGCGGACATCAGTGCATTTGTGGGCACTGCCAGAGTGCCGGAACCTGGCCTGTAGTCCCAATCCAAGAATAATGTTTGCTGGCACGGGACCTGGTATCATCTTTCCATCTGTAATACAAGGCTTATGATTCTGCCCTACCTTACAGCATTCTTGTAAGCATTACAGCCAGCTTCTATATTTAAATGGAAGCAAGTTCCACTGAATTAATGTGATTTTTCTCTCAAGTAAACATATTTAGGATAGTTGCTTTAGCATGAGATCATATGCATATACCTGTAAACCCCATCTAAATGTATGGGGATTACTTCAGAGTAAACATGTAATGGATGAGGATGCACTTACAACATTTTTAAATATTGGAAAGATTTCTCAATAATGATGATGACTATTTCTATTATCTTCTTCATCATCATCATTAGCCAGATGCACTGTCCTAAGAACCGTATATTCACCATGCAGGATACTTGCAAAGATTCATATCCATTTGCCTTTGACTTTTAAACTATTGAAACGAAAGTAAGGAGAAGATCAAATTTACAGCGAGAGAAGATTGCTTCTGTATAAAATAATTTGGAAAACATTCTGTTTCTAAGGTTGCATTAAGCAACAGAGGAGGCCGGGAGTCAAGGAGGAAGGAGAGCAGGTGTGAGTCTTAGCCGCGCTGAGCAAAGCTTTTAATCATCACGGCAGGCTAGAAGGTCCTTGAGAAATGGGGACTTCAAATTGAATGGACTCTCTTCCATCGGGTATGATTTGCAAGTGCATCCCCTGCTTACATATATAATGTAGGCTTGATTGTGTTTTTCCCTCTTCAGTGCCAAGCAAAACGTTCTGCAAATCACAGGCAGGAAAGAAGAAAGTGAAATATGAAACACAAAACATAAAAGGATAGTGTCTCTCAAGGAAATGCATAACACAGAACTTCAACTTTGATACAGGCAATTTCTGACCATAGTCAGGAATGTGTTCTCTGTGTGCCCCAGTGATAGAAGAAGGAGGAGGAGGAGGAGGAGGAGGAGGAGGAGGAGAAGGAGGAGGAGGAGGAGGAGGAGGAGGAGGAGGAGGAGGAGGAGGAGGAGGAGTTTGGATTTGATATCCCGCTTTATCACTACCCGAAGGAGTTTCAAAGCGGCTAACATTCTCCTTTCCCTTCCTCCCCCACAACAAACACTCTGTGAGGTGAGTGGGGCTGAGAGACTTCAAAGAAGTGTGACTAGCCCAAGGTCACCCAGCAGCTGCATGTGGAGGAGCGGAGACGCGAACCCGGTTCACCAGATTACGAGTCTACCGCTCTTAACCACTACACCACACTGGCTCTCTGCTTTGCATGCAGAAGGTTCCAGATTCAACCCCCACCTTCCCCAGGTAGGGCATGGAGAGAATCCTGTCTGAAACCCTGAAGAAGTGTTGTCCGTCAGTGTAGACAATACAGAGCAAGATGGACCTATGATCTGACTCAGAATCAGCAGCTTCCAAGGTTCCTAATTTGCTAGAAACCTTGTCCACGATCTCCTGTTCATATTGTTGTGAGTTTGCAGGGCCAGCCTGTATGACGCCCTTCTAATTCCTGGAGTCCTGATCTAGCAAGGGTCAAAATCTAATGGAGGATTCCATTGTTGAATGAGCCAGGAAAGCCAGGTGAGTTAATGAGCCTGACCATGGTCATTAGTATAACAAAGCTAGTGGCTTTGTGCCAAATGAGTGGGCTACGCACCCTCCCCTGGCTGCTAGTAGGAAGGACAAGATCCAGAGCTGTGTGAGAGATGGGCTAGAAGCACCGGCCATGCTGGCTGAAACCAACAGAAGTTGGGAGTCTAAAACATCTGAAGAACGTCAGGTTAGCTACCTATGTGCTACTAGGCTGACAGGTACCTGAAACAGGGCGTTTTTGGTGGTTGCCTCAAACCCATGCAGCTCCCAAAAATGTGTGTTGCTGCATCATTATCATCATTTTTTTAAAAAGAAAGAAAGAAAACTCTGAAGACCGTTCTTTTTCGATCTCATTTTATTAACCACTGTGCTTGGATTAATTTGTACTGTTCCATTTTTAACTGGATGATTTTATATATCATGGTATTTTCTTCTGGGATTTTGTACACCACCCTGTGAGGGCCATTACGCCTCGAAAGGTGCTCTGAAATATTTTAATAAATAAGCAAATTAATTTAAAAAGAAGAAGAAGCAGCAGGTAGAAGCAAAAGAGTGAAAGCCATGCTTGAATCCAGGGCTATGGGAGAAGCAAGACCTTCTGGGGGGTTAAAGCACTGTAGACCCCTCCATTATAGGCTGAGCTGTATGTATGTATAAATAAACCATATATCATAAAGATACCACTTGCTCTAAGGGAGGTTCAGCTGGCGGCTTCATTATACACCTTTAGGCACCAGGCAAAAACATCTCTCTTCAACCAGGCCTTTGGCCGAGTGACATCTAATGCCCTTTTAAAATGTTTTGTGGAAGTGGGGGCTATTGGGTTGTCTTTGTTTTTTATATTGTAATTTTATGTTGTGAACTGCCCTGAGATCTATGGGTATAGGGTGGTATTATTATTATTATTATTATTATTATTATTATTATTATTCCAAGGAAACCAAATGCCTTGAAACCCTGGAATCCAGCACAGCTCCGAGAGTGCGGTGGTATGCAACAATATGTTAAGCATCAAGTTCAAAAATCAGAAAAGAAAAAGAAAGACACTAACTAAATTTATTAAATTTATTTTTAAGGCTCAATGTGTTTGGGTTTCTACTTCACAGGGGCAACGTGATGCAGAAAACCCAGCAAGTCACCATTACAGCTTATTTCCTCCCACCAGTGGAAGAAGGAACAATCCACTTGATAAACACACCAAATCTGCAAAGGAGTTGAAAACTTGTGTATATTCGAACTTAAAGCCAAACTGTTTTCATCACTTGCTTCCTCAGCCATTGTATAATACAGGTGTTTTCTTTTTCTGTCTCCTTCATCTTGCCTGCCTCCCTTACATCTTCAAGCCCTATAATTTACATTTCAACCACCTACCAGCCCAGATGGATATGTTGACTATATTGTTTCATAGCTCTCTGGTTGTTGCTGATGAATAAAACACTTATTTACAAGGAGAGGTGGGCGAGAGTGGGATGCCAGTTTGTGGGTTTTCTCTTTTTTTCCAATTTAACAGGCTTTGCGGTAAATATGTTGGAACATTAAGAGCGATTATGCCAAGTACTTGCACGAGTGCCAAGTTTGCGTCTGCCAAGCAAATGACATGCTTTAGAGAGTTGACTCTGAATCAACCACAAAACGGAATTCAACCTCGGATTATTATTATTTTCTGCAGAGTTCAGAACTGAGGGGAATCCGCGGGCGTTCCAGCACTTCAGCTGTTAAGAGAGTCCTTGAAGGTGCATTGTGTATACAGTGGTACCTTGGTTTACAAGTATAATCCGTTCCGGAGGTCCGTTTGTAAACCAAAACAGGTTGTAACCTAAGGCGCGCTTTTGCCAAAAAATTTTTGTCCGTAATCCAAAAAAAAAAAAAGGGTTGTAATCCAAAAAAAGCTTGCAAACCGGGACACCGATGTGTTTGGAATCCAAAACGTATGCAAACCAAGACGTATGCAAACCAAGGTACCATTGTATCATGCAAAGTTTGAAAACTACTGCTGTTTGCTAACTCCTTGATCTTAAAGGCAACAGCCCCACATGCGGCAAAAGATTCCTGCATTGTGGGAATGTAAAAAAGTAAAGAACTTCTGGGAAATGATATATAATGAGATGAAAAAGATGTTGAAATATACATTTTTTTAAAAAACCAGAAGCATTTTTACTTGGTATTATAGGTCAGGACATTAATAGGCAAGATCTTAAATTGTTTTTATATGCAACAACTACGGCAAGAGTATTGTTAGCCCAGAAATGGAAACAAGAAGAAATTCCGAAGAAAGAAGAATGGCAGACGAAATTAATGGACTATGCAGAATTGGACAAAATGACAGGAAGGATTCGAAACCTGCGGGACCAGAGACTTAGAGAAGATTGGAAGAAGTATATGAATTATTTGAAGAGCAACTGTAATCAACAAATTACGCTAGTAGGACTACAAGAAGTTTTGTAAGGAGAAATATACGAAGTGTTACAAAGTAGAAAAAAGATAGAGATATTGGTTATGAGTTTGAAATGTAATAGGGAAGATAAGAAATGCATACTGAGAGATTAGATTGGAAAAATTTTCAGACAGGATTGATGGAAGTCAAAAATTTGAATAAGATGTAAAAGTATGTTTAATTACTGTTGAAAATGGTATGTTAAAAAAAACTAATAAAAATTTTATATATATATATATATATATATATATATATATATATATATATAAAATTCCTGCATTGAGGGGGTTGGCCTACTGTAGATGACCCTCGTCGTCCCTTCCAGTGCTACAATTCTATGGTTCTACCTGGAGACGTCAATGAGTAAACCTGGAAGCGTCTTCATACTAGTAGGTGCTCTGCTACTGAGCTATAGCGCAGCCTCAAAAGTAGGAGATTCAAATTGCACCCCTAATGTATTTCATAGAATTGTAGAGGTGGAAGGGACCGGACCCCGAGGGACATCTAGTCCAACCCCCCTCCAATACAGGAATATGCAGGTGGCCCACATGGGGATCAAACCCGCGACCTTAAGTGTTACCAGCACCACCCTCTAAGCCACCGAGGGTGGTTCAAACTGGTTTTGCAGGTTTCTGAAATGTGACATGAGCAGTGGGGTGAGATTAGCACAGACATCGCAAGTAACTAGGCTTGGTACAGGAGCCTTGCTAGGTTGTGGTGATAGTTCATAAGGGGTGAGTGGTAGTATGGAAACACCTTTACAGTGGTACCTTGGTTCTCAAATGCCTTGGTTCTCAAACACTTTGGTTCTCAAACTCCAAAAAACCCAGAAGTAAGTGTTCCGGTTTTCGAATGTTTTTCGGAAGCCGAACATCCGATGCGGCTGTTGGCTTTTGTTTCCAGGGCACCTGCACCAATCAGAGCCTGTGCCTTGGTTTTGGAACATTTTGGAAGTCAAATGGACCTCTGGAACTGATTAAGTTTGGTGCTTTTGTTTTGGCTATTTATTTTGTGTTTTTGTTTTTGAGGCTTTTTCAATTAATTTGTTTTTTTGACTGTGTGGAACCCAGTTCAGCTACTGATTGTTTGATTGTGTGACTGTGGAAATGGATAAAAGCCCCCCATCCAAACAATGACTATCATCAGTGCAGGTAAAGGGGGAAAAAATTAATTTTTATCATCTACAATACTGTCTTATTTATTTTATAGTACAGTACATTGATTATTGCTTTCCTTTTACGGATCAATGGTCTTGTTATATTGTAAAATTCACGTTAATGGCTGTTTTAGGGGTTGTTTTTAAAAGTCTGGAACGGATTGATTCGTTTTGCATTGCTTTCTATGGGAAAGCGCGCCTTGGTTTTGGAATGGACTTCCGGAACGGATTAGGTTTGAGAACCAAGGTACCACTGTATTAGGACCAACCCCAATTGTCACAAAGTTGCAAGAACTGTTCATCAGGCTGGAGAAAAACCCAGGCAGGGCAAAGTCTGTAGTTTGCACTGATTCAAAAGCCACTGATTCACATATTCAGGTACAAGTATATTTAGAGTACCAGTGCAAACAAGTCTCTCCAAGAGACTGAGTAAGCTGAAAGAACACATTGAATGTGCAAATTATGTGCTGTGAATTATTCTCCTACACAGTATACATATTTATTTCACATTCTTAGTATGATATTCAAGAGCATGACAATGACTAGAATGACTTGGTTCTTGGGCTCATTGTGGGAATCATTGATCTCTGGCCTAATCTGCTCTTGGAAATGAATCGCTTGGTAGTGCCATCACTAACCATCATTGTTGCTTAATGCGTGTTATTGTTGCTACTATGCGAATAACATTCAGTCTCATTACTGAATAACATGAGTTCAGCAACATGAAGTACTATGTAATTGTTTAGATGAAATACAATGCGATTGTTTGGATGTGACTTGTGTTGAACCATGTTTTGTTATGCACATTCGTTTGTCTGTGCCACTCAATCAAGGTTGATCTGTGAATATTTTCCAGCTACTATATAGCCCATCGTGACTGTAACTTTTGACTGCTGATGCTTCTTGTCAAGGAAAATGGTGCGGGGGGGGGGAGAGTTCTTTGGGCTTGATGTAGGTTAGCCTATCAATGGAATTGCATTTTTTTAGAAAGAAAGAAAGAAAGAAAGAAAGAAAGAAAGAAAGAAAGAAAGAAAGTCCAAATTCTACAAACAAAGTTTTATCAAATCTCTCTGTCGTTCTTTCCTCTAAGAGTGGTGCAATCTTTGGCAAAAAGCAATTGATTTTTCTTTCGGGGGGGGGGGAGAGAAAACTTTCTTAACATCAGAATTATTCTAATTTTAACTTGAGTCTATTTAGCATGATTGAAAGGGAGGCTGCTGTTACAGGGAGCTGGGTTGCTTTTGTAAGAAAAAATGGTAATTCGAGAAGATCAGAGCTGATTAGATAACACAATGGGAGCCTTGAAGGATTTCCTTCCAACAACTTACCCACCCACTCACCTTCGTTATACATGTAATATTCCTGAAAAGAAACCACCCTCTACTTACAGATTTAATGCTGCTGCCTTCCATAATGCCCTTTCAATCTAAGCAGGACTCTGCAGATCTAAAAGTCGTGCTTGATTTTCTATCCTTCTTCTTTTAATCAGGGGAATACTTTCAACTTTGATGCACTCATATTCTTGGGCTCCATTTAGGTAAATCTTTGGTTCATTCATTCATCCAACGTTGTTTCAAGCTGTTTTTTGCCAGGTAATTTTAGCATTTGTTTCATAAATATAATCCATATGGAGGTTTGTGCTTCAAATAGGATTAAGAAACTACAGGGTTGTTCTCACAATGGCTAATGTCTGTGTGCAAACACATAGCCGTGCATGGAGGACTCACACAGAGGTGCTAAGATCCTTTTTAATTGGGGTTCTGATGCCGGTCCATTTGAAAATGGAATCAGTGACCTGCCCGCCACTGCTGAGTTTCTTCTTCACTGAATTCTGTGGTCTTCCAGATCTAATCATTAATTGGGCAGGAGTCAAATTAACCAGAGTTTTTCATATGGGCAAGTTGAGTTACTGAACAACTGGGCCAGATTTGGAATGCAGAGGTTACTCTTGGCTTACCCAACAAGTCTCCCAGGGCTGCATCCAAATGAGCACTGTGTGGATGTTCTGTCAGCATGAGAATTTCTGCTTGTGCAATGGAATGTTCTTCTACCCAATTAATTTGCTCAAGGCAAGTGGAATCCTCCTTGCACCTGTAGTGGTCATTGGTTCAGACAGCCACTACAGGCAGTTGTGTCTTGAAAAACTTCTCCAAACTCTTTCCTTGTTCCACATTCACAGAAAGGAGGTGGTGCCCCTGCAAACTCATCACCGTGACAGCATCTTGCTTTCCCTCACCCCACAAGAACAACAGTTAAACCACTGCCCTGATTCTCCTTTTGTTATGGATATTTCTGGTAATATAGCTTTTCTTCCTCCCCCTACCCAGCCTAAGACAAACTGCAGTAGTGTAGTAGCTTGCCTGAACTGCTGCAGGAGATACTCTAAAATGCAATATGCAGAAAACCGCCTTTGAAATTGTTTCATAGGTCTCACAGTTTAAATGCCATGTGTCTACTTTGGCCCTACTCATTCATAGTGAGACTCAAATGAAATTACTATGTTCTACATCAATTAAATATGAACTCAATAAATCTTGCAAAAGCCTAATTTTTCTAAGAAGTACCCTGTGGGTACTGAAGCAATGGCTGTGTTGCTCAGATAGAAGGCCCAACAACCTGAAATTTCTCAACATTGCAGTTTCTCCCTCAACTGCTCCCTCTCTTGAGACTATGATTAATTCCACCAACTGAAAGCAGTTGTGCACAGTGTGCTTCACTGTTCATCTTCTATCCAGCTGAGAGAATATGCAGTGATCATATGAACCACTAGAGTCCTCTTCGCCAAGGAGCTGAAGCTCCCTAGTGCTCTGTTGCAACGTGGTGACCTTCAGATGTATCATCAGTCACCAGCCAACATGGTGAATAGTCAGGGCTGGTGGGAGTTGGAGTCCAACCATATCTGGGGTTGGCTACCCCATATCTACTTCATTAGATAGAGCCCAACTCTAGCCCAGTCCTGTGAATGACCAATGAAAGAATTATTTATGGGGAGGGCAGCTGGAGTACCAGAGACTGCCAAGGACTTCTTTTTCCTTCTCTGTGTCCTTCATTGAGAGGCAGAACCACAAGTATGTCTATGTTTCCTTTCTTCATCTTCTCCAGCAAAATAATAAGAGATGGAGGCCCAAGGGCTGAGCTCTTTGCTGAACCCAGAACTTCAGTGTGGTGTAGTGGTTAAGAGCGGTAGTCTCGTAATCTGGGGAACCGGGTTCGAGTCTCCACTCCTCCACATGCAGCTGCTGGGTGACCTTGGGCCAGTCACACTTCTTTGAAGTCTCTCAGCCCCACTCACCTTACAGAGTGTTTGTTGTGGGGGAGGAAGGGAAAGGAGAATGTTAGCCGCTTTGAGACTCCTTAAAGGGAGTGAAAGGCGGGATATCAAATCCAAACTCCTCTTCTTCTTCTTCTTCTTCTTCTTCTTCTTCTTCTTCTTCTTCAAGAATCTTGCATTTAACTTACACCATTTTTTATGCTACGTTCAAGATAACATTGCTTGTACCTGCTGTCATCTGTAAGAAATGTAATGATCCAGATGTAGCTTGAAGTTTCCAAATGCCTGGGCACTAATGAAGTCAATGTGGAAAAATCCACAGGGGTTCATTCCAATACAAACCCTTCCAGCATCTCCCCTCACCTTGTTTCCAGGAGAGGGGCAGCCTTACATATTGTTGCTGCTGTGAACTCTGAGATTAACCACATCTAGTCTTTGTAACCAATGAGTTTTATTTATTTCCAGTGTCTCACATTGGACTCTGAAGGTTACACAAAGTTGGAGATTAACTCCTGCTGTTTGTCTGCATGTTCGGATGATAGCATATCTTTTTATCATTCCAGGATTCTCAGGACAAGGCAGGTAAGCTTTGCCTAGCCTGCTTTGAATCAGATCAGACATTATCCTTATGTCAACTGCTGGAAGCTGGCTGCTTTCATACCTCCGCTTCTCACCATGGGCTTCCAGTCTCCAACAGCCTCCACTTGCTGCAGAAATCCCACTGCTAAGGTTATCTTGCTTTTATATTCTGCATCAGGTTGTTATAAATATCCAGAACTTCCTGATGTCTCTGTGTATGTTATATATATATATATATATATATATATATATATATATATATGCAGAGTTATTCTGATAATTAGAATCCAATAAACTAACTTTGCATAGTTATTTTCATCTTTAATGTTGGATTGCAAAAGCTGATAAAAAACTTTATTCCAAGATCAAGGATGGGTTGACACACTGGGTTGTATCCAATGGCATCCCTCTATTCACAGAAAGCGGAAATTTCCATAAATGGAAGAGGGCGGGGAGGTTATTTGCGTTGATTTTCCTTCCCTCTGCAGCCCTTTATGCCCCCCTCCCAAACTGCTCCAAAGAATTGGGAGATCCTTTGGAATTGTAGGGGAGATAACAGTTGTTTGCAAATATCATACTTCTTCCCCTACTTCCTTCCATTTGTGGAAAGCTCTGCGGGACCACAGATGTATCTTTGTGCATTTAAAAAAAATCTTGCCCCCTACAAATAAGTGCAGCTCCAAGGCTTCAACCAATCTTAATCTGGCCTGATTATAGTCTGCTTTGGGTGCTTAAATCCCACTTGTGTTCAGTTGAATTTACTCCCAATGTCAGGAGTCCAGGTTCCAGGCTCTGACAATGCCTCCGGCATCATTAATCCAGATAACCCTTCTGAAGACTGCTTCTGGCCATGACAGAAGATAGTGAACTTACGGCTCTTGTTTTGCTTCCTGTCTAGCAGCCCTCCCATTCATTGACTCCTTGGACTTAGTGGAGCAGCTCCAACCCCTTCCTGGTCTGAAAGGCTGAGTCGATTCTCCCCTATTTGTGCTTCCTGCAAGCTTTGGCTGTGTTCTAGCCTACTCTCCGCTACTGCCTTATCAGCCGGCCCGTCAAGGCCAGGAAGAGCTGAAGTCTGCAGCTGCCGACTCTCCCCTGCCTGACTAACATCTAAGCCTCTCTGTTCCTGGCTGCTTTCTACAGTTGGCTGCAAACCTTCGCTTGGAGCTGGCTCATTCCTGACACCCAAGTTTAGTGAGCCAGGGGAGGGGGCCTGAACTTGTATTGTTTCCTTTATTATATCTAACCACTCTAATTAAAGAGAGATGTGATGGCAAGTATAGGTAGAGGCAATTTGGAAAGGCAGAAAGCACCATACATAGAATCAAATCCCAGGACCAAACTGGATGTGACACTGATTGCATGGATGCATGCAATTCATTTGCACCCCTATTTGTAATTAATAGTTCATTCAAGTTTTTGCATACTCTTGTTATACAGTATCACAATCCCCCCCCCAACCGTCCTTTTATTATCCCAGCAATGGAGCAGCTTGGCTCCTTCTCATCCCACCGAGGTAACAGAATCAGACTGTGACCCTTCAAATATTGACGCTAAATGGCAAAAGCAAGTCCAAAAGAATTCTCCTGTTTTGTAGTCAGTGATTCCTGAGTCACAGTGGCAAACCCATTCAAAAAAGAGACTCACCTCCAGCCCTCTTTTTGAAGGGGTGGCAGGTGGTCTATTTGCAGTGCCTCCCTTAAAACACACATGTGATATATGGAATTACGGTGGTACCTCGGGTTACAGACGCTTCAGGTTACAGATGCTTCAGGTTACAGACTCCACTAACCCAGAAATAGTACCTCAGGTTAAGAACTTTGCTTCAGGATGAGAACAAAAATTGTGTGGTGGCGGTGCAGCAGCAGCGGGAAGCCCCATTAGCTAAAGTGGTACCTCAGGTTAAGAACAGTTTCAGGTTAAGAACGGACCTCCAGAACAAATTAAGTTCTTAACCAGAGGTACCACTATACTCTTTGGTTCACAAACAGTCTCGAGGTAACACCTTAAAAATTGAATTCATTCATTATTCAAAAACCAATCAACTGATGATTTATGCAAATATATCCCAGATTGCTGAATATCTTTTTTTTGCCAGTGCAGTTATTTTGAGCTGTTGTCTTTTTTTCTTTTTTTCTCCAGTAGCAGGACTCCTATGGAATTTGAAACAAGGTTGCGGGGGGGGGGGGACATTGGAAAGTAAATGGGCATTTTATATTTGACTTCCTTTGGCAGTGTTTTCTTTTGAAATGATTAAGATAAGTTTGTTGTTCTTAGCCACTTTAAATGTGCACTCTGCCCTTGACCTCTTTTGTAATGTTTTATTTTGAAATCTTTTAAGACAATATTTTAGTTCTCTGTTAACTAGGTATCTTTCCATGTATACTTGACTTTCTTCAGTAATATTCTATTCTGAATTGTTTGATTTGATTTTTTAATGTAGACTTTAAACTGCTTTGAGATTCCCCCCTTTAAAAAAACAAATAAACAAATAATAGTGGGGGGGGTTTCAACTAGAACTCATCAGAATTCAGTTTTGGCACCTCTCAGGTGGACCCCATTGTCATTATAAGAGAACAAAGGAGGCATTCATGGTGAATTCTGGCACCTCTTTTTCTAGAAAAATAGCTCTTCTTCTTCTTCTTCTTCTTCTTCTTCTTCTTCTTCATACGGCCAAGTGAATGTAACATTCCATAGTAATCTGCATGTGCGAAAGAATGAGTCTACTAAGATCACACGCCTGAGGCTTGGAGCACCCTCTGTCTGAGATTCTAGAGAGCTGTTGCTAGTCAGTATGGACAACGCTGGGTGGATCAATTGCCTGGATGTCCCTATTTTCATCACAGAAATACTGGAAGGTTATGGACTAAGAATAAGGCAACTTCCTATGTTTCTATGAGAACAATGCCTGAACAGGACCACTGAAATCCAGTCTGGTATAGGGGTTGAGCAGGTGTGGGGAATCTGTCGCCTTCTTGGTGTTTCTGAACTACAACTCCCAGCACACCTGGCTATTGTTTTTCATTTCATTTTTTATATTTGTATGCCGCCTTTCCACAGTTAAAAAAAGCAGTGCTCAAGGCGGCTTACAGCATAACAAGATTTACATAATTACAAAAGTCATAAACAATAAATAAACCACACCAAAAAAATACACAACCAAATGGGAAACAATTTCCACATGAATAAAAATCTAAAACTAAGAATACAGTGGTACCTCAGGTTACATATGCTTCAGGTTACATATGCTTCAGGTTACATACTCTGCTAACCCAGAAATATTACCTCGGGTTAAGAACTTTGCTTCAGGATAATAACAGAAACTGTGCTCCGGTGGCGCAGCGGCAGCAGGAGGCTCCATTAGCTAAAGTGGTGAAGAACGGACCTCTGGAACGAATTAAGTACTTAACCCGAGGTACCACTGTACAGCATTAATATCACAGTTTAAAATGACATACGTAAAAAATAACAACAATTTAAACAAAAAACAAAATGGAGCCCTCTCTGCCCAACAGCAGCAGCAGAGGCAGTCCTTTATGGAGCCCATCAGGCCCCACCCTAGGCCAGGTGGTGAGTGGCAGGGCTGGGGCTCTCAGGTGCTGAGCAGGAGAGTCCTCCTGGGTGGTAGTCGCAGCAGCAGTTCTTATAGGCCTGCCAGGCCCCGCCCTGGGTCAGGTGGTGAGTGGTCATGCTCTCTGGGGATTATGGGAGTTGAAGTCCAACAACATCAGAAGGGCTGCAGGTTCCACACCCCTGAGTTCAAGTGTTGGACTACGGCTGGATAAAACCAGCTTCACAGTCCGAAAAAGCTTATCAAGTGCCCAACCAGTTGCTAACTCTCACCCTAGCCTGCATCCCAAGGCTGGTGTGAGGTTAAAGTGGTGGAGAAGTTAGCCCTGGGCTTCCTGGGAAAAGGTGAGCTAAAAATGTAATAAAGACATACATAAATAATAGCACTCACAAAAACTATGAAACATGATTTTGGTACACTCTCAGTCTGGGACTGGAAAAAGGGTTCTTGCATTTTTCACCTTCTTGCATTTTTGCAAGCCTTACAAGAAAGACAAACGTTCCCAGGGCTGCATAAGGTTCCAGGTTACATAGAGCTTGGAGAATGAGGACTGTATTCATTGTTTGCAGGGTCTAGAAAACGCAGACTGGAATGCACAGAATAGGAAGTGGAGCTCAATTTTTTACACCGTAAATTTGAAAAGTGTGGTTGGTGATCTCGGTTTAAGTCTAGGGGTCACAGAAGTGAATTCTTTCCTGTACAGCATATTTCTCACCTTTCTGCCCTTGTTATTAGCAGACGGCGAATTTTCCTGCACCACTCAGAGCGGTGCTATTAAAGATGGCCTGCAAAGTAAAGGAAAATCAACCGTTCCAGCAACCCTGGGAAATGAAAACAATAGACCTTTTCCACCCTTCCATGTACATCTCTCTATTAGTACATACCAGGTGAGCCAGGTTTGGGATATGGCTGCTCAGTTTGCTAATATTTACTTGCATGGTATTCCCCCCGCCCCCAGAAGCTGCACCTTCAAACGGCATTAATGGCTCTTGCCCTCCCCACCAACATTAGATATCGCAGGAGGAAGACATTGTGATATGTGAATTCTTGCCAGGTTTCCTGTCATTGGTGGAACAGTGCCATCTTCAGGATGCTAAACTCAAACTCTCCATTGTGCAAAGCCCCAAATTTGCAATCAAGAACTAGAAACCACTGAAGTTGAAAATGTAAGTGTCAAAAATTAGCCCTGGTCGATCAGTCTGACAAACTGTGCTATTTTACAAATTGTCCAATATCATGGCTCACCAACAAAAATATTATATTAAACCAGCTGCTAGTGGTGATTAGAGCTGGCTCATCTCTCATTTCAGGGAGCTACAAAGCACACGGGGTTCCTCTTTGTTGCAATGCAATTATGTGAGTCCTTGTACTTTGTCAGACCATGAGGCCACATTGTACGACGGACCGCATGAGAAGCTTGCATGACTGCTTGGGCATCTTCCTTGACTGTGCAGGGTTTGATGTCAGCTAGAATGTTTCTTCGCACAATAATTGTATGTAGAAAAAATGCAATTGGGCAGTTGGGGAGAAGAGCACTATTATGCCCACTCTTCTGCTGGCCTCTATGCAGTCCAACTATCCCTATTTATCAGAGTTAGTCCCCATTTCCTGGTACCTGAACCTGGAAAATCCCTATCCTGCTTATGGCTCCATTTTTGCCTTTTGCAGGATGTCTTGTTGCTTGCAAATGCACCATGCAAGTGCTATGGAGAGATTTTTAAAAAGCAATGTGTTTGCACCATGCTAACCACCCCAGCACCAGACCCCTTTGCCTCCCTTTCCCGGTAAGCAACAGCAACTCACCTGCTGGGAAGCTAGCATCATGGCTCTGAACCACACAGCAAGTTGCTTCTGCTAGAGTCCCTTTATCAACTGCACTTTTTAGCAGCAATATATTATGTATTTACACTTTTCTAAAGTGGCTCCCCAATTTGGGAATTCCCTCTCCAAACAGGCGGGTCTAGTGTTGACATAGCCACCATTTTGGTGCCGGATAAAGACTTTCCTCTTTGTCCAGGCATATAAGATGACAGTTTAGTTGGGATTTTGTCTTACTCTGGTCTTTGGTTTGATGTTTTTGGTCTGATTTTCTTTTTTTCATTTGGCTGTGTAATGCTGATGGTTTTTTTGCCTTTATTTATTTGCTAAATATATTTCTGCGATGCCTCTCATTAAAATAATACCAAGGCAGAGCACAATAAAACAATTTGATGTAGCACGGCAAGTCTAAAACAATTCAATATACAATAAAAACTATTCAATTTAAAACAAAACACACACATAACCTAATTACAGTGACCAGGAATCATTCAACCGGTATCAGAGGCCAGGGAAAGCTTGAGTAAATTGTTATGTTTTTAGCAGCCACTGTAATTCTAATAAGTTTTATTCACACCTTTATAGGATGCCTTGGAATCATTCCAACAGCTGAGATATTGTTTGTTTGTTTGTTTGTTTGTTTTTAAGTAAACAAATGAATAAATTAAACCAAAGGACAAACACCTTCCTGGCTTTTAAAGCAATTCCCACCAGTCTACTGCAAAGTAACTGAGCAGAGCAAGCAGCAAAAAATATTGGAGCCTTCAGAAACAGGAGGGAATGCAGACATTTGTAATATATCTAAAGCTTCATTATACTGAGCAAGATCATTCATCCATCTAACTCAGCATTGTTGACACCCTCTGGGGCTTCAGACTGGGTGAGACAGGCCTGGCCATTCCAGGGACTAAACCTGAGACCTTCTGCATTCAAAGGTGATGCTCTAGCTGGCTTCAGGCACCAGACCCGTCGACAGACCACCTCTGCATTACAAAAATGTCTGCAAACGTGACATGAAGGCTGGCAGCATCAACCCCACCATGTGGAAATCCTTTGCAGGTGACCACAGTGCCTGGAGACAGACAGTCAGGTTGTGCATCCATAGCAGTGACCAGATGCTTTCATCTGCTCCCGAGACAGATGGATGCTAACTTGCCAACTTTGCAACTACTGAGCTACAGCCCTTCCTTATCTGAGCACTGCAAGCATGTCCCTGTTTTCATCTGTGAAATATTGGCAGGCATGGCCTTCATGCACAGCTCTGCAACCTATGTGCATAAACATTGCATGCAGGTGATCCCTCTACTTCCCCAGTTGAAGGAAGAACTTTTATGAACACCAGCTGCTGGAAACCGCAGCAGGACAGAGAGCTCAGATCATGCTTGTAGATTTCCCAGTGGTTGGCCACTGTGAGAACAGGATGCTGGACTAGATGGGCCATTGGCCTGGTCCTGCAGGCTTCTCTAATGTCCTTATGCTCCCTCTATGTGATGGGAGACCCAAGAGCAAGCTCTTCAGTCTCGTGTACACGGTATGCTCAGAAATTCTGTTCTGATGACCTCTGGATCAATGTACAGTGGACAGGAAGAGGATGCAGAATCCCATAGACCTTGGATTCATGTTGCACGATTCAGTGTGTAAACTTCTAGATCCTCTGTCTCCAAAGGCATGCAGAGATGTGGTCTTGAAAGAGGTTGAAAACTCTGAAGAACTGGGGGCTTTTGAAGTTTAAGAGTGGTGGGAATTACAGCTGGGGGTGGGCAGGAGACCAGTGAGAAGCACTTTCTGCAGGTAGCAGACAGGAAGCAAGTTCCCTGTAGTCAGACTGGCCTCCATCATGCTATGGGGCTCCTTTGTGTTGCGATGCGTCCAGGGAGACGGGAGCATTTGGCTGGCTCCCAGCTGGCTCCAGCCACCGGCCAGCAGCTGGGCGAACTCCAGTTCTCAGAACAGCATCAATCAGCGACTTGAGCCTCAGAAACTTTCAGAAGCTGAGTACACTCTTATCAGCGGAGTGAATAACTTCTCACAACGGAAGTGGCCGACAGAGACATGTGTAAGCATTATTTACAGGCGTTTATTCAGCATAGTTCAGGAACAAAGGAAAAATATGTCTTCTTCCCTTTGTGTCCAAGCAAAACAGCAGTACAGCAAAAGCAATATACAACGGAAGTTCCCAGCAGAATGTGCTGGAAGCAAACAGACATGTGACATACAACAACTCCACATATCTGTTCCTCTTAAGGCGGAATGGAACATCAGTATCCTAACACTTTGATGCTCTGGGTAAGAGTGGGCAATTCAAGGGGGGAAGAGCAGGAAGAGACATGTGCTAATGAGCTCATTGGTGGAAAAAGTTGGATCGAAGCTCAGTAGAGTACGCCAGAGGCAAACAGAAGGCAGAATAGGATCTACTGGTAAATCTCTTGGTAATTTGCGAGAGATTGGCAAGGGTTCTGTTTTTTAACTCCCAGTTGTTTCACATTAAAAATAATAAAAGGTACTTCTCCCAAAAATGCTAGGTCGCTGATTTACAGAAAGCTTGTGGGCAATCAGGAGTGCCATGGGGGGGGGGGAGCTCAATAATGGTAAAAATATTTTTTAAAAATATTTTTAAATATTTTTAAATATTTTTTAAAAAAGTAGTTCCCACAGGGATGATGTTTGTTAAGTGTAAAGTATAATGGACGAAATAATATAGACTGATGACCGAGAAGGGAACGGCCCAATATAGTCTGCTATCTTGACATTCCAGAATTAGATGTGAAATGGGTTTCATGTCAGTTAGTTTTAATATTCAAGCCGTGTGTGTGTGTGTGTGTGTGTGTGTGTGTGTGTGTGTGTAAAGTTTGCAAAGTTCAAATGCAATGTCAAGTGAGTTAAAAGCTTGAGAGAAATTATTCAGTGTTCCATCTGCAGTGAAAAATTATCAACATGCATCAGTGGCTGCAGAAGCAGGGACACGCGGCTCGAGTGAAGTTTTTGACTTTGACAAAGAGGCAGAACAAGAGAAATTACGGAGTTATCAAGGAAGCGTTTCTAGGGAGAGTGGAGTGGCGGGGCAGGGGTGGAGAGAGAGAGAGATGTCAGAGGGTGAAGTAATCAGATTGAATATGTGACCTTTGCTTCTTCATGAGGTAACATGCTGGGTGAAAATCAAGGAAGAGAATAAAACATTATTTGGACATAATTGTCACTCTGAATCCATATAAAATATTTTGGAGAAATGGGAAGCACCAGCAGCAAGAAAAGTGGGGAGGACACTGGGTGTTGGTGTTGTTTTAAAAAAAGGATTCTCCCAGCCCTCCCCCTGCATCCCAGTTGTATGGGAGGGGTTCCTCAATGTTTCATTTAGTTCAAACACTTTCATGCAGAATATCCAGAGCAGCGTACAGCACTGTCAAGACATAACAACACAATCATAAATATCTTATGAAAACCAACTCAGCAATTACATTAAAAGTGTGTTAGTAATGCTCAATCATATGCAGCAGGTAGTACGTTCATTAGGAAAGTCCTGGGTAAATGGATGGGCTTTTCACATGTGTGGAAAGCACAATATAGATGACCTATCCCATATTTCATGGGATGACTGTGCCACCACTGCATTGCAAACACCCCTTTTCTGCCGATCTGCAACTGAATTTCCAAAGGCCATGGTACCACTAGAAGGGCCTTATCTGCACATTTCTGTGCACAGGCGGATCTACATGGGAGAAAACATTCCTTTGGGTGACCTGGTCCAAAGCTTTTTAAGGCTCTGAGCACAGGTTTAGAATTCTCCCATTGGTCCTTCTAGTGGTTGAGGCTCAGATCTGGAATTAAAATAGGTCCTGGGGCTGAAGTTTGGTTCAAACCAATGGCTGGAAATAACAGGTTGTCCTTCTCCAAGATGACACTCAACAAAATTTAGCCCAACTACCCAAGGTGTCAAATTCCCAGTATGGGCTGATCTGACATAGAATTTGATGGTCAAGATTGTGTGGTTCAGTTAAGAACATCAGAAGACTTCAAAGTTCATCTAGCCCAGCATCATGTTCTCAATGGTAGCCAGCACATGACTGCAGGACACCAGCAAGCAGGACCTGAGCGTCAGATCACTGTCCTCTCCTGTAGTTTCCAGCAAGTGGTATTCAGAAGCATACTGCCTCCAGCTGCTAAGTCAAGTTAATTTAAGAAGCTGAAGAGCAGAGTAATTGGGGAAAAATCAGAGTAGAGCAAGACTGGAACATGGAGCGCTAGATTAGATTAACTAAGTAATATTAGAGTAATTAGTAGTTCATGCTTACCAGTGCTTGTAAAATCTGTCTTTGCTGGATTCCACCTTGGCTATTGGGAGCCCAGTTACTGCTCTGGTGAACATGTTTGAATATGCTGTTCTTCTGGAGACATATGCCTGGACTTCTGTATGGAAAGTGAAGTGCGATTCATATTTTTAAAAGGAAGCTAAAGGAAACTTCCCAATCCCAAC
Source organism: Podarcis pityusensis (assembly GCF_964106645.2). Classification (NCBI taxonomy): domain Eukaryota; kingdom Metazoa; phylum Chordata; class Lepidosauria; order Squamata; family Lacertidae; genus Podarcis; species Podarcis pityusensis. Next base: position 11,928,722 of record NC_138032.1, on the reverse strand, counting down.
AAGCTAGTTTTGGTTTTTTTCCAAGCAGCCGTCAATGCTGCCCACTCTTTAAAAAATCTGCAGCTAGCCAAACCCTGCAATCCTCTCATCTATGAAGATATCCCACAGACAATGAGTTGACAAATAGCCCTGCTGTTCAGGCCTCCTTCTTCTGGATTTGTAAGCAGCTGTTGTTCCACAGGACAATAAAGCAAATGGATCTTCTTGCTTCTGCCCTATTGAGAATTTTGACAAGCATTTATTCAGAGAGTGCTCTTCAAGTGGAACCCCGGGAGCTCCAGCAGAGACTTCGGCATGCATCACTAAAATATCTGTGGCTGTGACGCTGAGAGAAATGACATTCGTGACACTTCTGAAAGTAGGCAGCCCAGCACTGGGTTTTGGTGCAATAAAAATGAACATGCTTGGCGTGAGCCATGCTAAAATAATTGAGCATTTACCATAACCAAATGAAGGTCCACAGAAAAGACCTCATTGGGATTTTGAAAGTAAAATGGTCACACAGCTTGTCTAAAGGCAATTTTGCACTTTAAATGATGACCTTCCTTCATTTGACTCTCCGTCGCAAGGAATCCAAGGCAACTTCCAAACATCATCATCACCATCATCATTATTATTATACCCCACCCATCTGGCTGGGTTTCCCCAACCACTCTGGGCGGCTTCCAACAAAATATTAAAATACAATAGTCCGTCAAACATTAAAAGCTTCCCTAAACAGGGCTGCTTTCAGATGTCTTCTGGTAGTTGTTTTTCTCTTTGATATCTGGTGGGAGGGACTTCCGGGTTGGCGCCTCTGGCAATGGCGGATTTCCTCCGATCGGGAGGAATCCGCTCCGTGGAAAACAGGGTCTGAACCGCCACGGCGAGGTGGAGACCCATCAAAAACCACAGGCAGGAGAAGCCTGTGGACATGGGATTCGGCCGGCACCTTTCGGGGTTCCAGAGCGACGTGGGGTGAGTGGCACGGTGCCTTGAATCGACTGCTTCTTTCATGGAGTGAAGCCGCATTGCTGTTGCCGGAGAGCGCTGACTTTTTCCTGTGGACAATTGGAGCTTAAATAACTGTCCGTGAGTAGAGCGGAAAATTGGAATAAGAAATTTCTTTTAATTTGGCACTGAAGCGGGAAGGTCTAAACAGGAAGTCTGCCTTCCGCTTTTTGTAAATAGATTGAAGCAAAGACACGGCAAGCTAGAGCTTAGAAAATCGTCTGTAAAGGATCAATTTTCATCATTTTAAATTACTGAACCCCCCCTTGGAAGCAGGAGAAGAGGGGGGAACCTTTTCTGGACTGATTAAACCTGCAGAAGACAAGTAAAGAAAAGCAATTCTCCACCGTCCTGAACCTGGGAGCGGGGTGTCAGGACAGACGTCTTCGGGAAGTTCATTGACTATAGACAAACGTTTTTGACAGATAGTTAAAAGAAGAGAAACATATTGATTCCATTGTTCCCCTTCGCATCTAAAAGGAACAAATTATTGACAAAATATCTGAAAAAGGAAACTTTGTTGTTAGATTTGCTTTTAAAAAAAGAGAGAGAGATGGATACAAATAGAAGCTTTTTCCCCTAGAGGGAGCTTGTGAAACTGTTATTAAATCCGAACTGCGGAGCTTTGCAGCTGCAATAGATTAAGATCGTGGGACCAGACTTTGACCTTCAACAAGAATGTACTCGGAGGCTCTGGTGTTGGCCTTTTGTAAGACAAGTGCTTTATTGGAACAGTTACATGAGAAGATGGATTTGATGACTGTTGGGATTGGAAAGTTTGGACAGGCAGTGGGTACCTATATAGAACCCACTCAGGAATTAATTCAGGAGTGTGCTTTGACAGATCAGATGAGGGAGGAAGTTGTTGCTGGACCTAGTGAGGCAGAGACGGAGGGAACTGTGGCCCAGCAGGAACATGAGTTGTTGGACTTGACGAATGAACCTGGAAAAAGCCAGATTTGGAGAGACAGAGTTCTGTTTGGCTTGGAGATGGGGGGCTGGATAGACCCCCCTATGCAGGGATGTTTTGATCTTTCAAGTCTGGCTTTGGGCCGGGAGGCGTGCGGAGGCGTGCGGGCCCTTAACTTTGGAGGGACTTTGAAACATGCTTTTAAATACCACATGGAGTTCAGTGTTGACTTTGGAAAAGGGGCTGATCTGTCGAGAAGGGACAAAAACACTGTCAAGCTGGAGTCTCCCCGAGTGAAAGGAGCAGAAGACAAAGTAAAGCACAGGTATAAATATGAAGAAGATCTGCGGATGGGACATGGAAGAGATCCAAGGGCCTTGGATATAAGGTTACCAGGTTGATGGACTAGATGGATGGGATAGAAAGGACTGACAAAACCCGAGACCAGGAGAAAGAGACGTTGGATGAAGATTGGAAGAAAGTTTTAAACAATTTATTTAGGAAAATCTTGTAAAAGTAAAGAGTATTAGAAAAATGTTGGAATGAAATTATTTGGCTTTAGCAGAAATGTTAAAAAGAATTATGTAAGAATATGTCATGGTTAAGAGAATTTGGTATAAATAAGATTTAAGTTTTAAGTTTTAGGGCCTTTTATGGTAAGATAAGGTTAAAATAGATTAAGGTAATTTAATGACAGAATATTATGAAAGATGAAAAGGATTTGCTGAGATAATTAACAACTAGAATACAAAAAAGGGAGGTGTGAGGAGGTCGATGAAACAAGGTAATGACAGTTAATGATTTGGAAATATTGGATTTGTTTTTAAATTTTTTGTCTATTTTTGCTTTTTGATTTTGATGTATTATGTGTTTTGTTTTGTTTTCTCTTTCTGACCTTGTTTTTTTATTGACTCGTATTGTTTAAATGTTACTTGTTTTTTCCTTCTTTTTTTTCCTTTGGTTCTTTGTAATCTTAAAATTCTTAATAAATATTATTTTTTTTTAAAAAAAAGAGAGATCTGGTGGGAGGGCATTCCAGATTCTAAAAATAGCAAGGAAATGAAACCCTAACCCAAAAGCTTGGGAAATGATGGTGTTTTTCCACTGTTCACTGAAAGGCAAATCCTGATAGATCCAGGAGGACCTCTCTTTGACTATGTGCATTCCATAGTTTTGCCACCATGACCCAAAAGGATCTGTCTTGCATGCCCCGCCACATCACTTTACATGGAAAGCAAAGGTGGTGTGTAGTGGTTGTTGTCGGATCTGGACTGGGGTGACCCAGGTTCAAATCCTTGCTCAGTCAAGAAACTCATTGGGTGACCACGAGCTAGTCACTATCTCTTCACCTGTCAGAGACTGGCCTGAAGAAGAAGAGGGCTGGGAGATGGTCCCGCCTTCCCTTTTGCTTCTTTTGGAAGAGGAGGGGGAGGGGAAAGAATCACCCGCCCCCCCATTCTTCAGTAGTGGCAAGAAGAGAAGGAGACAGGAATGATTTAAGACAGGACAGAGAACTACCAAGTTTTGAGGTAATGGGTGAAGAAGGGGGAGTCGGAGAACAGGTAACAGACACATCCTCAGAGAGCCTGGGAATTGCTCCCGCTCCAAAGACATGTCGGTCAATCAGGATCCAGGAACAGAATGTGCTGGGCCCGGGGGTAACCCTTGAAATGCTGTCCAGGACCAGTCCAGAATCCGGAGGTTCCACTAGGAGTCAGTCCGACAGGTCCAAGGCAGGATACGAGGCAGGAAACCAGGCAAGGACAGGGGCAAGATCTGGCATACAGCAATATTGCTCCCGCAACCTGGGGCGGGGTCCGTCAGCCTTTTATCTTTGTCGAGGTAACAGCCGGTCCTGATCCCCCAGCGACTCACCTCCCTGTTTCGCCCAAAGGCGAGAACTCCTCCTGCAAGTACCCAGGTCTCTCCTTCTCTCAGACCTGCAGCTCAGAAGATGTTGGTGGATTACTAGACCCAGGGGCCGCCTCAGCCTCCTCTGACCCAACCGGTAGTGAAGCAGCTTTAAGTGATGGCCCAGCTGAAGGCAACGAGGTAATCCCCACATCTGGTGCCTGGGCAGGCTCAGGCCCCTGACTCAGCCCAGCTGGTGTTTGTTGCAGGGGAACCTGTGCAGACTGGGACTCTTCAGGATCAAGCCCCAGACTTGGTTCAGATGATGCCTGAGGCAAAGGATCCAGTGCAGACTGAGACTCCTCTGGTTCTGAGTCCGAGCCCAAGTCCCAGGCCATCACACCGAGAATGCAAAGATGTGGGACACCGGTGACTTTACGTAAGGAAACAGGATGTTGCTGGGGATGGAAAAGGAGAGGCTCAGAGTAAGCAACGTCCTGCTAGCATCCAGGACTAGATCTCATGTCTCGTTCCAAGATTGCTCAATAAACCCACAAATAAGAGCTTTCTGTGTTTCTTCTTTGACCTTGGAGGCTGTTGGGGAGGAGAGAATCCCTCGAGTCTGGTATCACCTAACCTGCCTTACAAGGTTGTTGTGCTTATAAAAGGAGAGGGACTATACATTCTGCCTTAAGGCCTTTGGAGAAAAAGCAGAATATAAATATAATAAATAAATAAAATAATGGTGATTATGAGGCAAGATGACTTCAGACGTTGACCTGACCATACAGGTAGACACATATGGGATGAGGTAATGATATATTATTTGAAATTTCTAAAGGTCAACATTTTATTATTACTTTGCTGATGATAAAGAGTTATGCTTGTTCTAGGACGTTATCAAGGCAGCTTACAATACAAAAATTAAAAATACCACAAAACAGCTAAATAAATAAAAACAACCAAACAGCACACACACACATACATACATAAATAAATATAACATCAAAAGGACCAGAATCAGACTGCTGTGTATTATCATTGTCTTTTTTTCCCTTTTTCTTTTGATGAGAGCTTCCTTTGGTGCAGTTCTGCAGGAAACATACAAATGGATTGAGTCATCTAAAGTGCTGGCAAAGGTTTGGGCTGATTGATCAACCAGCATGTAGAACCTGCGGAAAAGACTCTTTAAAGCGACAGTCCAAATCCCTTGGGACAATGGAATTAATGAACAGATGGATAGAGGTATTGCATCTGTTCAACATAGGATGAGCATAATTGGCATCCCTTTGCATCACGATTGGAATTTGGAATTGTTCTATTCGTGACGTGCATTTATTTTATTTGAAAATTCACCAGTTGGTGCAGGGAGTGAAACTGCAACGGCAGCAGTGGCTGCTACATTGTTAGTTAGTTAGTTAGTTAGTTAGTTAGTTAGTACCTACCGTACTTTTCCGTGTACAGTTGACGCTCGGGTTGCGAACGTGATCCGTGCGGGAAGCACATTTGCAATCTGCAGTGTCGCATCTACGCACGCGCAGGTCACAATTTGGCACTTCTGCACATGTGCAAAGCACAATTTAGTGCTTCTGCACATGTGCAAGCTCTGAAACCCGGAAGTAGCCTATTCCGGTACTTCCAGGTTTGGCACAGTGCATAACCCGAAATCGTGCAACCCAAAGCGTCTGTAACCCGAGGTATGACTGTATAAGACTAGGGTTTTTTTAGTAAAAAATAATGTTAAAGGGGGGGTAGTCTTATATACAGGGGCAATCTCCCCCCATTTTCTTAATTTTGAGTCCCCCAAAATAGGAGGCATCTTATACACGGGGGGATGTCATACACGGAAAAATACGGTAGGTAGTTAGTTAGTTAGTTAGTTTATATACGGCCCTTTATCAGAAGATCCCAGGGTTGTGTGCAACATTAAAAACACATTACAAAACATCAGTGATAAAAACATAATAAAAAATATACTGACAGACACCCAATAAAAAAAATAGTCATCATAATAACAAACCACTTGCAATAGCAAGGTCGGAGTGGAAATTGCAAGTTTAAGGCTTGGCAACTGTATTCTTTCAATAGCGCATGGATGCTTTTAACAGCAAATTACGGCATTCACTGAGCAGCACTGGATAATCTGTAGGCATTCACATATGCAAAGAGAAAGCATCACACATCATATAGTAACAATGCACAAAATGTTAATGCATGAGCAAGGGTGAATTTCAATGAATGGCTGAAACTATATTTAGGTGGAAATTTAGACAGGTATACAGTTAGAGGTCCCAAATTGCTAATTAATAGCTTGACTATTCCCACCCGCATATACCATTTTGGGATGTAGGGCATAAATCTACCAAGAAGCCTTCTTCCCCGTGGATTCTGTCCTTTAATTTGTTATTTTTAAATTAGCTTCAATGTTGAACAAGGGGCAATTTAAGCTTCTCATCTATTTCAATGAATGCATAGGCTGATGAACAAATGCCATCTTAAGAGCATCCCAGGTCTCGACAGGCATTAAAATTTGCTGCAGGGCACATTAAAGCCAAAGCCAAAAATACCCCAAGAACACAAAAGTGTTCTGCTTAAGAAGTTTATTGATGGCATTCAACATTCCTTTAAAATCCATTTCTGAATTTAGAAATTTGTTTACGGTCTAACTGTAGTCTGAGATTTGTCAAATAAATTATTCATTCCGGGGTGTGTGTGTGCTTTTTTTTTCTGAGTAAGAATTTAAGCACTGCAGCCTCGACTTGTTCTGCCAATGACAACTTTTGTTTTTTAAATGCTTCATAGTGAAGTGCCCAAGAACCCAGCATGACCTCGGACAACGGCTGCTGGTGAGTGGAGAGGACTGTCAGCTCCAGCCTCATTTGTTTCCTCTGTGCCACTTTTAAGTGCAACGTGCAGTAAGACAGATTTCTGGGCGAGGCTTCCTATCCTGTCCCTCTGATGATCCATTTCTTTCCTTTCCTTTGCCTAGCTGTCAGAAACAGCACTACTTGGAAACCTGGTTAGGTCACAGCCATCAGGAAGAAAGCTTCTCCTTCCAAACACATCAGAAGCCCACTCCAAGAAGTAACTCCAAACAGGGCTTTTACAGTGGCTGCCCCTGTTCTGTGGAATAGCCTTCCTGTCAAAATATGACAGGTGGCCACTACCTTCGCTTTCCACAAATAACTGAGGACCATATTTGTTCTGACAAGATAGACTGGGAGTCTGTGTCCATGTTGCATTGCTTTAAAATTTATCTTCCATTATTCATTTGTTTTTTGTGCTGCTTTTTAGTTGCTTTTGTGATATTGCCCTGAAAGACCATACAGTGGTAGCTCGGGTTAAGAACTTAATTCGTTCTGGAGGTCCGTTCTTAACCTGAAACTGTTCTTAACATGAGGTACCACTTTAGCTAATGGGGCCTCCCGCTGCTGCCGTGCCACTGCTGCACAATTTCTGTTTTCATCCTGAAGCAAAGTTCTTAACCCGAGGTAGTATTTCTGGGTTAGCAGAGTCTGTAACCTGAAGCATCTGTAACCCGAGGTACCATTGTATTGGCTGTAAGAAACCTGGAAGACCGCCCCCTTGCCTTGCGGGCCACTTCACCTGATGCTTCACTTCTCAGCACTGGGCAGAGTGCAGGCACACCAACCAATGAGGGCTGGAGGGAGAGAGGTGAGCCCCCCACCCAAAAAAAATTTCAAAGAAGGGGCCCCCCTCAAAATTCCTTGGGCATGCAAGTCATGGAGCGTGCGCACGACATATCAGTGCATGAGTGGCATTGGCACGCCCCACAGAATATGTGAGTGATGTCAGCATGCCCTGTGGCATGTGTGTGGGGCGTGCTGACGTTGCGCAGCCCCAGACCCCTCAATCATGGGGGCAGGGCAGTGCGCTAGGCTGAGTGCAAGCTCTACTTCCTGCTGCTGCCCCCCCCCGCCCCCAGTCCTTGATGAGCTTCTTTTGATGGGAGGGGTGTCAGGGATTGTGAGTTTCACGGGTGCAAAACTTTCTCAAAACATGCTCTCAGCTGTTGTTTATCTGGTTAGTCTGTGAGTCTGTTGGACTCAGGTTCAATGGTTTGAGGCAGGTAATACATCTTCCTGGCTCTGAGCAGTTCTGTATCTTTCTCTGTACATTCTGCCTATACTGTCTGTTCTTTACTTCTGCGACTGGATGTGCTCTTACAAGCTGAAATTTTGAACCTTTCTGGGAGTCCAGTAAGATCTTGGACTTTGTAACCATTTTTGTGCTTTTCAACCTCAGTAAACTATTACTGAAGAATTCTGCTGCCAGCGTATGTCTTTTCTTTGAACTCAGCACGAGAGTTGCACTACATGCACCTCCTCCTCCGCTATGCAATGGGGTGCGGGTGGCGCTGTAGTCTATACCAATGAGCCTCTTGGGCTTGCCAATCAGAAGGTCAGCAGTTCGAACCCATGAGATGGGGTGAGCTCCCATTGCTTTATCCCAGCTCCTGCCAACTTAGCAGTTTGAAAGCACACCAGAGCAAGTAGATAAATAGGTACTGCTGTGGCAGGAAGGTAAACAGCGTTTCCGTGTGCTCTGGTTTCCGTCACAATGTTCCGTTGTGCCAGAAGCAGTTTAGTCCTGCTGGCAGCATGACCCGGAAAGCTGTCTGTGGACGAATGCCAGCTCCCTTGGCCTGAAAGTGAAATGAGTGCCACAACCCCATAGTTGCCTTTGACTGGAATTAACCGTCCAGGGGTCCTTTACCCTTTACCTTTTTTTACCTCCAGGGTGACTGGATTTGCACCAGCCGTGTCAGGGGGAATCACCAGGGTGGTGCTGGGAGGGTACATTCTAAATGAGACCCTTGATCCATCTAGCTCAGTATTGCATTCACTGGCTAGAACATGGGTAAGCAAACTAAGGCTCTGGGGCCGGATCCGGCCAATCGCCTTCTAAATCCAGCCTGCTGACGGTCCGGGAATCAGCTTGTTTTTCCATGAGTAGAATGTGTGCTTTTATTTAAAATGCATCTCTGGGTGATTTGTGGGGCATAGGAATTCGTTCATTTTTTTTTCAAAATATAGTCCGGCCCTCCACAAGGTCTGAGGGACAGTGGACCGGCCCCCTGCTGAAAACGTTTGCTGACCCCTGGGCTAGAAGCAGCTCTCCTGGTTTCATACAAAGGACATTTCCAACTCTGCCTCAAGATACTGAGTATTGAACTGAGGCTAGGCAGTTGCATGCAAGGCAGTTGCTCTTCCACATAACTACAGTACATTTCCCTTGAGTGCGCCTTGCCCAGCCCTTCCTCCAAACCTGGCACCAACTCTGCCTCTGACCGTTATAATACCAAAGGATGCTCTATTGTCATCTTCTCCCATCACCTCTGGCTGGCCTCTTCCAATGCAGCGCAGTGGGAGACTGGAATCACATTGTCAAAGCTGCCTCCCTGTTGTTTGCAGAGATAACAGCCACCCTGACATTTGATCACCCAAAGCTGAAACGACGGTAGTCATGCCATGGCTAACTAGGTGATGCATGATTTTTGCATTGCGCTTGTGGCATTTTATGCTATATCTGGATGAATTACTTTGAAGGGATGACATTTAGCAAAACGGTTGCTGGAAACTCGAGAGAGAAATTGGTCATCATTAAAGAAGAAAAGGTCTTAAAGTGCAACTGAGCAGTCATCAGGTCTAATGGCTCTTTGTTCAAAAAGTAGTAGTGGTTCTCAAAAGATGCTGAGAGAGGGAGGGAGGGAGGGAGGGAGGGAGAGAAGCTAATTTTGATCCACATTATGTTCCAAGGTGCAAGAGCCTGGTGCTTAAAACTGCCACTTCAAACACACGCAAAATTTACATTAAAAAAAAATCAAGAATTTGTTTTTTGCATTTGAAGACATCAATAAGTCATGGTTATGAATCAACAAGTCATAATTAGATCCTGCATCAATGTCAATATTAACTAACTATATATGGAGAGGAAAAGGAAAAATACAAGATTAATAGTTTTCATGAGAGCCTTTATAAATGTTTGGAACTTCGGAAATATCCATTTATGGCAAATAATTAAAATTCTGTCACCAATGGAAGCGAAAGCCTTGAAAAAGCTCAATATGGAGGTCAAATGGCCGAAATATTGGGAAATTTTGGAACAAGATGGAGATAGACTGAAATTGCAGAGTTTTGAAAAATTAAAAAACAAAGTGCGAGACTGGCTTCATTATTTTCAGATAATGGAGGCATTTAATTTGGACAAGAAAATTGGCTTCCAGGTGGAAAAATCAAAATTAGAAACTGAACTGTTAGAACCCAAAACTAAGAATTTGTCAAGAATGTATAACTTGCTGCTGAAATGGAACACTCAGGATGAAACGGTGAAATCTGCTATGTTTAAATGGGCACAAGACGTTGGACACAACATTATGTTTGCTGACTGGGAACAGTTATGGACCACAGGTATGAAATTTACGGCATGTAATGCCCTAAGAGAGAATATTATGAAAATGATATACAGGTGGTACATAACCCCAGTCAAGCTTGCAAAAATCTACCATTTGCCCGGTAATAAATGTTGGAAATGTAAAGAAACTGAAGGTACATTTTTTCACCTTTGGTGGACGTGCCCAAAGATTAAGGCTTTCTGGGAAATGATATATAATGAATTAAAAAAGGTATTTAAATATACCTTCTTGAAGAAACCAGAGGCCTTTCTCCTGGGCATAGTCGGCCAATCGGTGTTAAAAAAGGATAGAACTTTCTTTATGTACACAACAACAGCAGCAAGAATACTCATCGCAAAGTATTGGAAAACACAAGAGCTACCCACACTGGAGGAATGGCAGATGAAACTGATAGACTATATGGAACTGGCGGAAATGACTGGTAGAATCCGTGACCAGGGAGAAGAGTCGGTGGAAGAAGATTGGAAGAAATTTAAAGATTACCTACAGAAACATTGCAAAATTAAAGAATGTTAGAGTGATGATGGATTGAAATTAAGTGGTTTCTAGCTGCACAGGCTTTAAAGTTATATACAGATTAAGATTAAGGATTAGGAATAAAAAGGTTAAAAGAATGGAAAACTGGCTATTAATAGATAAAAACTTAATGTTATATTATATTAAGATTAAGGATTGGGATTAAAAAAGAGGGAAAGGAATTGCTGGACAAACAAACTGAATTGGAATACAAAAGAGGGAGGTACGAGGAGGTCCAGAAAATAAGTAAATTCAAAAGTAGTGATGAAAAGATGGAATTGTTTTTAACTGTTTTTTCTTTTTTTCTTTTTTTCTTTTGTATTGTGTATTTTTCTTTTTACTTTTAAATTCTTTTTTATTGATGTGTCTCTTTTTATCTGAAACTTTAATAAGTATTATTTAGAAAAATAAAATAAAATTAACTTAGTTTATCAGACACTTCTCATTAATTTCTTCTCATACATTAATTACATTTTACACACACACACACACACACACACACACACACCCTTTTGTCGAGGGCACTTCCCAGCCAAAGGGATGCACATGTCAGATAGTTAATAAAGAGCTATTGACAATAAAGTCAAAGGTCACTTCTACAGCTCTGGATCCTATGCACCCCCATCTAGCATCTAGGCAGCTATTTCCAGGTCCACACTCTATGGAGCAGTTGCAGCAACAGGGGACCACTCCTCTCTCCACCAGTTTTTGTATCTTCTCCAGACGGGCTGTGCACATGCAGCTGGAGACTGCACCAGCATGGCAACTTCCTCTGCTCATCCTGTTTCAATCCCCTCCTGGTTCTGCAAGAGAGCATGATGAAGTGCCTGACCCTTCACTTGCTTGACTGCCTCCTCCTCCTCCTCCTCCTCTTCTTCTTCTTCTTCTTCTTCTTCTTCTTCTTCTTCTTCTTCTTCCAACCCATCCTGTGCTCCACGCTCCAGCTCTGAAACTTCCCCAGCCCCCAACTCTTGCCTTCTGGCTGGAACAATTTTCCCCAAATCATTGATCCCCCTCTTCCCCGGTGCCCACTCATCAGTATCCTGCCAGTCTATGACATTTATATACACATGCAAATTTCCTGGAGTTTCAGCCCAGGTTTGGACTGTGTCTATTTGGTCCCCAATGCTAATACCTAGGAAATCTCTTCAACGTGTTGCAGTTAAATGAGTTTTCAGGTCCTTTTGGAAATATTTAGAAGGTGGATATGGAATGAGCATGTGCCAAGTGTTCTCATGATGCTCTTAGAGAAGCCTTCACTTGGTTCACTGCTGTGTTGACTACATAAGTACAGTGGTGCCTCGCAAGACGAAATTAATCCGTTCCGCGAGTGTCTTCGTCTAGCGGTTTTTTCGTCTTGCGAAGCAACCCTATTAGCGGCTTAACGGATTAGCGCTATTAGCGGTTTAGCGGCTATTAAAGGCTTAAAGGCTTAGCGGATTAGCTGCTAAAAGGCTATTAAAGGCTTAGCAGCTTAGATAAAGGGGGGGGGAAGCGGGGAAAAAATCTCAAGACTCGCAAGACATTTTCGTCTTGCGAAGCAAGCCCATAGGGGAATTCGTCCTGCGAAGCAACTCCAAAACGGAAAACCCTTTCGCCTAGCGGTTTTTCCATCTTGCGAGGCATTCATCTTGCGGGGCACCACTGTAACTGCTTTTCTGTGCTCTCCTTTTCTTTTGACCTTTCACCTTACTTGCAAGGCGGCTGTGGCAGGAATCCCTAAGAAGACAGGATTGTGATCATGAGAATAAGGAAACCATTTGAAGGTCAAAATGGTTGCAGAGACTCTGTCTCCGAACTGCAGGTGACAAATGTGTATTTCACTTAGGTGTCAACAGAAGGATAGGCAGAACAACAGAAGCTCATCCAAGATATCCTGTCTAACCAGGAAAGAATATGCAAAACATTGTTTACAAGTAGACACTCTATTCAAGGGGTACCTTAGAGAGATAAGCCACATATATTTCAGACATGACCTTTCAGGTATAAACTGGATTTTCTCACCATTTCCCTCACAAAGACTCTTTTCTCCCCTGAAACACACCCACCCAAACCTCATAATACCCCTCATTATTTCCCCTGAGTACATACCCACCAAAAGAATTGAAAAACCTATTTAAGAACTCCTCCTTTCCCCTCCCCCCTGTGTTCCATCAGCTCACACAGTTCCAATGATTTCCTGTTCTCTATATGTCACTCTCAAGGACCAGCCGTAACATGTAGTGCTAAGACTGTTCTAATGAGATCAAGGTAAAACTATGCTGCCAATCTCCATCCTCTTGGGCTAGCAAGACAAACGGTTATGCTCATACCATTTTGCTTCCTTTGGTAGAATAAGCCTTCTTATTCTCTTAAGATTGTGCATGGATTTCTCCATCCTAAGGACTGAATCCTCAATGGCTCATCTATGTTTAAATCACATGGGTTACTGTTTGGTTGGGTTCATGTGCTTCCTGTCTTGTAATAATAACCTTTTGTGCAGATCTGTGTGAAAGTGTGTTTAGAACAGTGTACATTTTCTCCATGCATATGGTTTCATTACTCTCATAGAAAGGTATATTAAGGGTTCATATGTGGGTGGACATACAGACGATTTCCATGTACTGTATGTGTGTAACACGTTCTCTACCCCCCCCCCCTTTGACCATGAGGATTAAGGAAGGAAATTAAATAAGAGTTGAGTTTCTCATGATCCCAAGTTTTTTGTGAGATCACACACTTTCCCAGAAACCAGTATGTTTGTCCGATCAATGTAGATACTAGATGCAGTCAAATTCTAAGCACGTGTTTTACTGCCTGCCTGGCTGGTCTTGATTTTAATTGTATTTGAATATTTTTGCCTTAGGAACATAAAAGGAGTCTGCTGGATCAGATCAATTCTTTTCTCAAAATGAACAAACAGATGCCTATTGAAAGCCTGCAAGCAGGACCTGAGTATAACAGGACTGTGTTTTTACTCATTTTTGTTGAAGCTGCCCAGAGTGGCTGGGGCAACCCAGTCAGATGGGTGGCATATAAATAATAAACTATTATTATTATTATTATTATTATTATTATTATTATCATCATCATCCTCATCATCCTCATCAGTGGTGCAGTGGGGGGGGCACAGGGGGTTGCCCCAGGCACAAAATTGTTAGGGGCGCAAAATTTCAACACCCAGTGCTGTCTCAATACAGCTGCATACTTCCGTTGCTGGGCTCCATTGAAAACATCTTCTCCATGCGAACTAGGAAGTGACCTCTCCATGCAACAGAATGGCTCTTCTTTTCTTACCTCTGCAGCTGCAATCTCCTGGGTGACGCAGACGCCATTAGGCAGTTGAATGTGCATGCCTACTCTGTCTGCTTCCCTCCCTCCCACCCACCTCCTCTCTGTGGCCCCGGGCACTGGCAACCCATGCTACACCACTGGTAGGCCTCTCCCCACTTATGGCGCTCTGCAACTGGTATTCAGAAACACTACTGCCCCCAACATTGTAGTTGGAGCATAGCCATCAAAGGCTAAAAAAGGTAAAGGACCCCTGACAGTTAAATCCAGTCACAAACGGCTCTGGGGTTGGGGCCCTCATCTCACTTTACTGGCCAAGGGAGCCAACGTTTGTCCACAGACAGTTTTTCCAGGTCATGTGGCCAGCATGACTAAGCCACTTCTGGTGAAACCAGAGCAGCTCACGGAAACGCCATTTACCTTCCCACTGGAGCGGTACCTATTTATCTACTTGCACTGGTGGCTTTCAAACTGCTAGCTTGGCAGGAGTAGGGACCAAGCAACGGGAGCTCACCCCTTCATGGGGTTCGAACCACCGACCTTCCGATCGGCAAGGCCTAGGCTCAGTGGTTTAGACCACAGTGCCACCCGCATCCTGCCATCAAGGCTAGTAGCCATCAATAGCCACAAATTTGTCTAATCCTCTTTCAAAGTCATCTAAGCTGATAGTCATCATTGCCTCCTGTAGGAGCAAGTTCCTTATTCCACGTATGTGCCGCAAAGGTATCCATTTTCGTTTTACCTGTTCTGAATCTTGTACTTCATAACAGAGCTCTACAATTGCTTGAAATGCCTGCACAAGGCAGTCTATAAATAACAAATAAAGAGATGCATTTCACTGGAGCCTGATCAAAAAGGAGCTGGGGTTAATGCACAATCCGTTTCAAGCAGCCTCCTCTCATTCTTTGCAAAGGGCTCTTCTTTCTGCGGATCCAGTGCAGAACTTAAAAGTCAGACCTTTGCATCCAGAAACCACATTAAATTGAGCTAGTGTGCATTATACATTCCCATGTTTTAATCCTAGGAATCAAGTGGTGTTTTGTGAGCAAGAAAGGCAAAGAAAGTCTTCTGGGCTTCATTGATCCTTATTCTAATTCCCCTCACTTCAGATTACCCCAGCGAGTGAATCTGACCCTCTGTAACATATCTATCACTCGACTGACTACAGAGAGAGTATCTTGTTCTGCAGACAAATTATGCTGTAGTGTAAAAAGCACTCAGTCCCCCAACACGCTCCTGCCTCAGTAGAGTTGCCGTGTCAAGAGCTAAATCTCCAATATACCAGAGTTCCTGGCTTGCCTACTCTATGATATAATATGCATGAAGGTCAAGGGGAAAAGCTGTCACCTCTGATGTGTGTTTTTCACACAGTTATCTTTCTGGTCTAGAGGAAATTTCACTGATGTCAACCTTACTGATCTGAGGAAAAATAGCATGAGCAAAATCGGAAGAACCCAGGCAAAAGAGAAATAAGACAGGGGCCATCCATGTAAACGGATGTTTCTGGCTTACACCACTCCAGCTCTCCGGCAGACTCGCTTTAGATGCATTTTCCTCTTTAAACAGCATTAAGAAGTGGAAATTAGCTTTATAAATATAAATCAGTTAAGAACAATGCAATATTTATGCCCAAGAATCAGATGCTTTTAGTTCCCCTTGGGAGCTCATTTAAAAGGGAAATGAGAAAGTTGTTTCTTAATGGCTTCAGAAAACAAACGGGTAGGCAATTTTGATGGATAGATTAAGCCCTTGTTGATTTGATGATGCAGGATAAGGAAATCTGAAACACACAGAGAGAGAGGGAGGGAAAGAGAGAGAGATCCCAAATTATGCAACATCTCTGCTCATAAGGCCAGCATTAACCCTTTAATCACATCTATGCAACATCTGTATGCTATTTGATTCTATTTTTTCTCTTTGAAAATATAAATGCAAATATGGGGAAAAAAAATTAAAGTGTGAAGGTATTCCCCCCCCCCCCCAATTGTATCAGTGCCATTGTTCCCTTGGGGCAGGCTTTGCAAACCTGGGCTGTGTTCACATTCCCATTAATGTGCACTCATTTTTAATCTGTGTCCACACATCCAAAATGGATACGTATCTTGTATTGTCTTATAAGATACTATGTTTGATGCACTGTTTCTTAAACCAGCTTCACATAGTTCTTAAGCTATTCCTAGTTTGTCTCTAGCCAGGATGTGAACACCTTTGCATAGGGGAAAGACATCGCCTCCCCATCAATGCCCCTTAGTGTATTCACAAACAGAAATGAATCTGACTCTATTTAAGTCATGCTGACTGTCCCCACATCATCCTACTTTATTTGTTGTCTTGCAACATTTCCTCAACGTTGCTGTATTATTGCTGTCTGGAATGGTGCCTTTGCACTTCAGCACAGCAAAACTGTGGAACGTTCTCCCTCGGGAGGTTGTGGACTCTCCTTCCGTGGAGGTTATTAAGCAAAGGTTGGGTGGCCATCTGTCATGGCTGCTTTAGCAGAGATTCCAGTGTGATATAGTGAGAGCCAGTGTGGTGTAGTGGTTAAGAGCAGTAGTCTTGCAATCTGGGGAACTGGGTTCA
The DNA here is from genome assembly GCF_964106645.2 of Podarcis pityusensis. Taxonomy (NCBI): domain Eukaryota; kingdom Metazoa; phylum Chordata; class Lepidosauria; order Squamata; family Lacertidae; genus Podarcis; species Podarcis pityusensis. The sequence continues at coordinate 11,912,169 of NC_138032.1, read as the reverse complement.
ATTCCCCGCTCCTCCACATGCAGCTGCTGGGTGACCTTGGGCTAGTCACACTTCTCTGAAGTCTCTCAGCCTCACTCACCTCACAGAGTGTTTCTTGTGGGGGAGGAAGGGAAAGGAGAATGTTAGCCACTTTGAGACTCCTTCGGGTAGTGATAAAGCGGGATATCAAATCCTCCTCCTCCTCCTCCTCTTCTTCTTCTTCTTCTTCTTCTTCTTCTTCCTGCATTGCAGGGAGGTTGGACAAGATGACTCTGGGGGTCCCTTCCAACTCCACATTTCTATGATTCTATGATTCCATGATTCTCCAAACATTTGTAGCAGGAAAAGGTACAGGATTCCAGCAGGAAGTGATGGGACACACACTGGCTGGAAACAAAGCTGTAGGCCTGCCCTGAAACCTTTGCAGATGCAACGGTGGGGCATTTGCCCATGCTGCCCAGGGCGGGCACGGTCCCGAGGGGAATGTGGCGCGGAGGGTGCCTGAAGCGGTGCGCACCCTGCTTTCAGAGGCAGAGCGAGCTGCCCATGGGGGAAGAGCAAGCTGCCTATGGCAGACATTCGGCGTGCCACCCACCCGTGACTCCCAAGCCTCCTCCAAGCTGTCAAAATGAAGGGGGAAGGGGGGAATGTCACCAGCAAAGTGGCGCAGCTCCCCCCCCCTTGCCCCGACGGCTCGGGGTAGGCTTGGGAGTCGTGGGTGGGCAGTGCGCCGAATGCCACCCCCCTCAGTGAGGGCACCCAGGGCAGTCCACATACCCCCCCCGCACCCCCTTCCTACACTCCTGTGTAGATGTCAACAGTAGTGAAAGCAACATCACCTATAACTGCCACTGTATGTTCATGAGTGCAAATCGCCGCAAATGCACAACAAAAAGGATGCATTGAAAGGCCCCCTGTCAAATATTTACCAAAATCATATTTTCAGCTTCAGCTTTGACTTGTGCCATTGGCTGCTGTAATTATCAATATGCCCTTCTTAAAGCATGCTCCATGATAGTGAGAGTGTACTCCAAAAACTGGGAGGGCACCAGTTTGGGGAAGGCTAGACCAATGAAATAAGGTTACCTTCCCTTGATGGTCGGTATAGATCATCTCCATGCCCTCCATTAAAAACTTTCCTTTCATTGATTGTGAGACATGGCTCTGGCATGCCACAAAACTCACACTCAAACCTGAAATAGATGTGCAGATAGTCATTCAAAGCTGTTGGCTTTCTGCTCCCATGTTTGCTGCTGTAATTAATGATTCACTTGGGCCTTTTGCATTAAGAACAAATTAGCGCAACTCAGATTCATGGCCTAAAGAAGCAATTTTCTATTCTTGGAGCTGCATGAGCCAGTGCAAACCTTCCAAAAATTATATCAACAGAAGGAGATGAACTGAGGAGTTTGCCCTTCTGCCACTTAACCTCCAGTAACATCTACCATAAAAACAGTATATGGTGACTTTTGAGTATACAAAGCACTTGTTCACATGTATTCCCCCTGCCCCCAGTAATCTTTCCCAAGACCTGGGGGGGGGTAAGACATTATTGCTACCCCGGTATTGGAAGAGGTATGGTGACACCCATGGACTCAGGCCTGAGGCCAACAGGGAACCCACTTCCTACTGCAGCGACCTCTGCCACACTCACTACCTTCAGAGCCCCGGTGGGGTGTGCACAACTGCTTGCAACTGCTAGCATTCATTCTCCACTTCTCCCTGTTGTTTAGTTGTTTAGTCATGTCTTACTCTTCGTGACCCCATGGACCAGAGCACGCCAGGCACTCCTGTCTTCCACTGCCTCCCGCAGTTTGGTCAAACTCATGCTGGTAGCTTCGAGAACACTGTCCAACCATCTTGTCCTCTGTCATCCCCTTCTCCTTATGCCCTCCATCTTTCCCAACATCAGGGTCTTTTCCAGGGAGTCTTCTCTTCTCATGAGTTGGCCAAAGTATTGGAGCCTCAGCTTCAGGATCTGTCCTTCCAGTGAGCACTCAGGGCTGATTTCCTTCAGAATGGAGAGGTTTGATCCTCTTGCAGTCCATGGGACTCTCAAGAGTCTCCTCCAGCACCATAATTCAAAAGCATCCATTCTTCAGCGATCAGCCTTCTTTATGGTCCAGCTCTCACTTCCATACATCACAACTGGGGAAACCATAGCTTTAACTATACGGACTTTTTTTGGCAAGGTGATATCTCTGATTTTTAAGATGCTGTCTAGGTTTGTCATTGCTTTTCTCCCGAGAAGCAGGTGTCTTTTAATTTCATGACTGCTGTCACTATCCGCAGTGATCATGGAACCCAAGAAAGTACCGGTAAAATCTCTCACTGCCTCCATTTCTTCCCCTTCTATTTGTCAGAAGGTGATGGGACCAGTGGCCATGATCTTAGTTTTTTCAATGTAGAGCTTCAGACCATATTTTGCGCTCTCTTGTTTCACCCTCATTAAGAGGTTCTTTAATTCCTCCTCACTTTCTGCCATCAATGTTGTGTCATCTGCATATCTGAGGTTGTTGATATTTCTTAATTCCGGCTTGGGATTCATCCAGTCCAGCCTTTCGCAAACCTCCTCTCCCTAGTCATGTTTATACCTAGCAATGGCGGAGCTTACTATACTGCAAAAGAACAGAAGATGAGCCTGCTAGATCAGGCTGATGCCCCCTCCAGTGCTCCATCCTGTTCTCCCAATGGCTAACCAGATGCCAATGGGGAACCTGAAGAACTTAAGATAAACTTAAGAAAAGCCTGCTGGGTCAGGTCAACGGCCCACCCAGTCCCACACCCTGTTCTCACAGTGGACAGGCTGCAAGCATGGCTTAAGCACAAGAGCACCTCCTTCCACCCATGGCTTTCAGCAACTGGTGTTCAGAATCATTACTGCCTCCGACTGTGGAAGCGACACCCACTTTAGACAGAGCCAGTCCTATTGTTAGGCAGAGTGAGGCTTCAGGTGGCAGATTCCGGGTGTCGGCTATTGAATTTATTATGATTGTGTTTTTATTCCCAGGGAGAGACACTTGTGGGTTTTTCTGCCTCAGATGTTAAAATAAATTGACCAGTTTTGCCCACTTTGCACCTTGTTTGTTTGTTTGTTTGTTTGTTTGTTTTGCAGGGGAGGCATTTGGTACATTGCCTCAGGCAGCAAAGTGATTTGAGCCAACCCTGGCTTTAGGAGAAGCAGACCACAGTCAAGTGTTTAGCGAAGCAGCAACTATCCTTTTCTCTTGTGAAGTGATCTATGCCAATTGAAGGTGGGAAGAATCCTAATTTGTAGTGAAAGGCAATTATTTTTGGAGGGAGCAACGCTCTCTTAGAGTGTTTGGAGAGACCCAATCCTTTATCCTCCCTGAAATATATTTTCCTACAAAATTCAAACTCGGGCAGCATTTGTCTCTGCTGGAAAAAAAAATAATGGCATCATACGCTTGGGCAGTTGAAAGAGCTTTGATTTTCTTAATAATTGCACTAAAACAGAGCCATTTTAATGCAATAAATGGACCCTTTTGGATGCTTTACAGTTAACGTTATCTATTTCTGAGCTATTCCGGACAAAAGGGGAGGGAGTCTATGCAGCTCTCTATATTCCCAAATGCTGATCTGAAGCAAAAGTGATTGTGCTACTAATCTTGGCTGACAGGAGGATAACGGAAGCTGTAATGCCTTGTAGTATTTATACACCTTTGTTATAGTCATCTCCCAGGTTGGAGGCATTTTGTCTCTCTGTACTTTCCTGTGGAATCAATATCTTGTGCTTTTCAGCAGCCATTGTACCTTATAAGCTGAGACAGGATGTGGGGGTGCTTATACTCCAGATTTCATGCTACGTGATCGTAAACGGCTCACCTGCTGCACCAGGGAGGAATGTAATGTTACCTTTCAGAATCTGATGCATCAATAAACTATGCTTCTGAGTCTAACAGATATTTGGTCTTCCCCCTGATTAAGCGATGAAAAAGTGGATTTCATTGTGCCATATTCCAGACACAGGGTTGTACATCATACATTGTTTATTGCAGCCTGCCAGGGGGTTGAGGAACGGTTTATAGAGGTGTCATGTGTGGACCAAGGGTAAATGTACGTGTTTGAATGTGTATTGCTGAAGGTTTAACATGGGAAATTCCATTGAGCTATACTTAGGGCTCTAAGTCCATAAAGAGCTCTCTGAGCCCATAAATGGGTAGATAATTAACTAAGGATGTTCTCTGCTCTCTCGTGAGGTGTTTAACTTTAGATCTTGTGAGAGGCTGCTCAGTTGCAAATTTCCATTTTGAGTTTTTCTCTGGAAACGACAGAGGAAAAAGGATGTGATAATTAGGTCTCTCCTGAAGAGAAAACAGCCCAGGCTATTGCAGTATGTGTTTCAAGAGACAAACTTTTAATTTTAGGTCTGTGTGGAGTTATTTCACATTTGAAAGCCAACAAACCTGTGATGGATATGCTCATGATATCATACAAGTATTTGGATTTAACATTGACTGTTTTATGTTCTGTTTCGAAGAAAGTTCTGGGGGTGAAGCTTCTGAATCATATTTACAGGTCTGAACACTTTTTATTCCAAGAGGAGTCCGATTGCTTCAAACTGCACCATATTAATACCTGCAATACTTCAGTGGGTGTGCAGCAACAGCAACCATACTTTAGTGCTATAGTTATGGTCAAGTGCTATTTTTCTAGAAAAAGAGGTTCCGGAACTCACCATGAACACCTCCCTTGTTCTCTTATAATGGCAATGGCATCCACCTAAGAGGTGCCAGAACTGAGTTCCTGCAAGTTCCTGCTGAAAAAAGTCCTGGTTATTGTTCTATGAAGGAATGAAATTATTCAGCCATTTTGTGTTATGAAATGGTTAATAACAAAAACAACATCAATTTATTATTTATACCCCATGCATCTGGCAGGGTTTCCCCAGCCACTCTGGGCAGCTTCCAACAGAATACAGTGGTACCTTGGGTTACATACGCTTCAGGTTACATACGCTTCAGGTTACAGACTCCGCTAACCCAGAAATATTACCTCGGGTTAAGAACTTTGTTTCAGGATGAGAACAGAAATTGTGCATTGATGCTTTTGAATTATGGTGCTGGAGGAGACTCTTGAGAGTCCCATGGACTGCAAGAAGATCAAACCTCTCCATTCTTAAGGAAATCAGCCCTGAGTGCTCACTGGAGAGACAGATCCTGAAGCTGAGGCTCCAATACTTTGGCCACCTCATGAGAAGAGAAGACTCCCTGGGAAAGACCCTGATGTTGGGAAAGATGGAGGGCACAAGGAGAAGGGAACGACAGAGGACGAGATGGTTGGATAGTGTTCTCGAAGCTACCAGCATGAGTTTGACCAAACTGCGGGAGGCAGTGGAAGACAGAAGTGCCTGGCATGCTTTGGTCCATGGGGTCACGAAGAGTCGGACACGACTAAACGACTAAACAACAACAACAAATAATTCTCTTCATAGTCTTTCTTGCAATATTTCAAATAATCCTCCTTACAGAACTTCTTGCAGTCCTACAAGCGTAATCTGTTCATTACAATTGCTCTTCAAATAGTTCATATATTTACTCCAGTCTTCTAAGAATCTCTGACCCGCAGGTTTCGAATCCTTCCTGTTAATTTATCTAATTCTGCATAGTCCATTAATTCCATCTGCCATTCTTCCTTTGTCGGTAATTCTTCTCTCACTTAATACAACTCTGGACGCAAACAAAGAGAAACTGAGTTTTGTTCTAAAGAGCTGTTCGGCAGTGGAATGGTCTCCCTCAGGAGGTTGTGGACTCTCCTTCCTTGGAGGCTTTTAAGCAGAGGTTGGGTGGCCATCTGTCATGGATGCTTTAGCTGAGATTCCTGCATGGCAGGGGGTTGGACTAGATGACCCTTGGGTCCCTTCCAACTCTACAATTCTATGATTCTATGATTTTAGCCAGTTTAGTGGATTTTTTCAAAGTCAGCTGAAAAGTATCATCTCCAGTGCTTTTTTTTTTCTAAATAAAAAAAATGTTTAGGGGTACTCTCATTTTGACTCAGAAAATCACCATTTTATAGTTCAAATCAGGAAAAATAAATACAGTAAATGGACAAAAGTACAAAGATTCACAAAATGTTTGGGGGTATGCATCCCCCTGTGTCCCCCCAGGGGGGGAAAAAGCACTGATAATCTCAATAAGCCAAACATCTGTTTTAAGACCAAAATTAAAAAAGCAAGTGGGGGGACAGGGGCAGAGAAAATAATAATAATAATAATAATAATAATAATAATAATAATAATAATATGCCAGCTTCCCCCAGACTGGGGCTCAAGGCAGCTTGCACAAATTTATACAATAAATGAAGCTAAAAACATATTTAAAATAGCTATTAAAAAGTCTTCCTCTTTAAATGAATCTATGGCCTAGCCATCAACCATTTTCCTGCTGTGTTCTGAATTATAGATCAAGCAGGGGGGAAATTAATAGATAAATGCCGGAATCATTAAAGGAGCCTCCGAGTGAAGGAAGAAGAGCACATCCCAGGTCATCAAAAGAATTGGTTTTCGTCTCATGTTCACTGCCAACGTTCCCATGAGTCTGCAGAAATCTTTTCCATCTACCTTTCTGTCATCTTCTTGTCAAGTGAAATCTCCCTATCACCTTCCCCCTCCCACATTGCAGAAACAATCCGTTTTAAAATTTCATCACAGGCTTTGGGGTGGTTTTTGTTTTAACGCTGTGAAGCCCTTGTCAGCTGTGGGAATTCTATTTCTGAAACAGAACCCAGCCTTTACATAACAATGGCTGGCAGAAATGATTAAATGACATATCTCATCAAGTGCCCTGCATCTGTTCCACCCCATTTCTTTAAAAAAAAAAAAGTATAAATTTAACCCACCCACCCAAAAAAGCCCCATTGCAACTAGAAAATTATAAGAGTGGGGAGCATCCTTTGATTGATTGATTGATTGATTGATTGATTGGCTTGCTGAATCAATTTTGCCTGCTTTTTCTGTTCTGCATGTATGATCAAGAACCCTGCCTTTTCCAGGCGTCTTGGCTGCATGGACAGTACATTCTTGGGCTGTTCTACAAGTTATTCTGAGTGCACAGAGATGTTAAGAGTATGGGGAGCTGGTGCAGTCCTGTTCTTTGCCCTCCATAAATATCTACCGTAAGATGTGAAGAGGGATGAAAAAGAAAGAACGTTGAATATAGTTGCAGGTATGACCAACTGATGGTACGCACGTGGCACTGTGGGTTAAACCACAGAGCCTAGGACTTGCCGATCAGAAGGTCGGCGGCTCCTGCCAACCTAGCAGTTCGAAAGCACGTCAAAGTGCAAGTAGATAAATAGGTACTGCTCCAGCAGGAAGGTAAACAGTGTTTCTGTGCACTGCTCTGGTTCACCAGAAGCAGCTTAGTCATGACCCAGAAACTGTACGCCGGCTGCCTCGGCCAATAAAGCAAGATGAGCACCGCAACCCCAGAGTCGCCCACGACTGGACCTAATGGTCAGGGGTCCCTTTACCTTTACCTATGACCAGCTGATGGTTTCTAGAATGGATAATTGGCTGGATTCAGAAAAAGCGATGGAAGATGGAACAAGTTTGTTTCCTCCTGCTCTAGAAAGTAGGACCCCAATCTGTCGATTCAAGTTACAAGAAAGGAAAATCTGATTAAACGTCAGGAATAACTTTCTGGTGCTAAGAGCTGTTCAACAGTGCAACAGATTCCCACAAGTGGTTCCTTGGAAATTTTTAAGCAGAGGTTTGATCTGTCATGTAGGATCCAGCTGAGATTCCTGCGTTGCAGGGGTCAGACTAGACGAATCTCAGGGTTCCTTACAACTCTGCTATTCTATGTGTCAGGGAGAGGCAAACGGGAAAAGATGAAAGGACAGAAACCAGCAGTTATAGAGAGCCTAAAGAGATTATCAGCAGCTTGTCGTCTGACAGTCAGTCTGACGTAGAGGGGGAGGAGGATGAGCCTGGGACTAGTCATGCTGTACACAGAGGAAGTAAGGGGAGGAGTTTTCGCAGACTTGCATGCTGGGTGCGGAAAAGGAGGAAGTAACATTAGAGGGAGCAACTGCGCACAAGGGGAAAGAGGTTAATGGAAACGCTGGAGATGTACGTTTGAACTTTGTCAAATAAATCAATTGTTTGGAACTGGCTGGGAGCCCGGAGTCTTATCTATGGCCAGCTGGACAGCACTAAGCCTCTGACACTATGATTGCCAAAAAGGAAGCTGGCATATACTGAGTCAGACCACTGATCCCTCTCGCTGAGTATTGTCTACTCTGACTGGCAGTAGCACTCCAAGTTTTCTTTTCCTTTTTAAAAATATTTTTTATAAAGCAAATTCCACATAACAAATTATCAGATGATATAATCACATACATTATTTTCCCCTTTCCCCCCTCCCCCCTCCCCATCCTTCCCCCCCACACCAGGGACTTCCCTTAGCTCCTCTCTCTGATTTCTCAGCACATATTATTCTCTGCATTTTATAAAATTATACATATCCTTACATTATCTATTTATCATGTTATCAACCAATAAATTTGTGTATGTTTATTCAAAACCTGCCAAGGAGTCCAACTCATTTTGTTGTCTTTTCAAGTAATTTGTAAAAAGTTCCCATTCTTCCTTGAAGTCACTGTTGTCTTTGTCCTGCAGTTTGTATGTCAGTTTAGCCAGTTCTGCATCACTCATCAATTTCTCTTGCCACTGTTCTTTCGTCGGGGTTTCCTCATTCTTCCATCCTTGTGCTATCAAGACTCTTGCCGCTGTTGTAGCATACATAAATAAATTCTTTATTTTTCTGGGCAGGTCTTGTCCTACAATCCCTAACAAAAATGCTTCTGGTTTTTTTAACAAATGTCATTTTAAACATTTTTTTCAATTCATTAGATATCATTTCCCCAAAAAATTTAACTTCTCTATATTCCCACCACATATGGTAAAAAGTAAAGAAAAAGAAAGCAATCAAAGTTTTCAAATAGGGATTGGACCTGGGGCCTCACAAAACAAATATTCTACCACTGAGCTGCATCCCTTCCCACTTTGTTGAGTGTGGAGACATTAGCTGCAATTCTCAATACACAGGTGTCCAACAAGACCCATGGAAGCCAATCAAACCCAACAATGGTTTATTAAATGATTATGAACAGTCAATCTGCATCAGGTATAGGCAAACTCAGCCCTCCAGATGTTTTGGGACTACAACTCCCATCATCCCTGACCACTGGTCCTGTTAGCTAGGGACGATGGGAGTTGTAGTCCCAAAACATCTGGAGGGCCGAGTTTGCCTATGCCTGATCTGCATCCTAGATCACTGAGCTGAGGTTTGGCTCAATGCTCTCAACTTCAATCAGGATGCTTCTTAGCCCACCATATTTCAGCCTGGCATATTTCAGCTATAAAGTTATCAAAGGACTTGAGGACAGGGCTAATATTACAGCTCTTCTTTTCTTGCCATTCTTGCCAGGCTGTTTTTGCAGTGAAAAATGACAACACTTTCTCATTGTCTCCACCCCGCAGAAATGGGCTGCTTTGGCAGCAGAAGAAGAAGAAATCGTGATTGCTGCAGCAACATCACTGGGCTTGAGGACTGTTTACTCTTGCCAAAACTCAGGGGTGGGAATAAATGGATGATGATACAGCTCCCTCCTCCTTTTCCCCCTTTTCCATCTGCAAACCTGCAAGGGAAAAAAGTTTGCTTTCAATGAATTGATTTTGCAAAAGCATTTGATTAAATCCTGGATTTACAGGAGGAAGATGGGGAGGTAGAAATCTTTTACAAATACTAATCAAGTCTAAGCCTCTTTTAAATGCTTCCAAGCTGCCGACTTTCGAGATTTGCTGAATGTTCAGCCCCTCCCATGACTCAAATCCATGCGATAATCATCGTTATACTTAGCATTTTAAAAAAAAACACACCCTGGGGTGCAATCCTAAACTAGATCTGCTGGGTTGAGCACGGTTAGGATCCAGCCGATCTCTGGCTGTGCCAGGAGGTTTCCAGCTGAGCCAGGCTATGTTGGCATAACTCCCTTATCCCAACTCTGCCATTATGGTCTCCTGCAGTATATGCTAGTTTATCTATTCCATCCTGGCTCAGCCATGACCCAGCTGGCAGATCGGAATCTGGCTGATCTTAAGCTGGTGTGAGCCCTGAAAAGGGGGCATTCCAGGAGTGTGGCAGGGAGGGGAGAAAAGGAGAGCACTTAGGCTGAATCCTAACCTCATTCAGCATGGTTATTTGACCCAGGAACCTGGTGTAACTCAAAACTCTGTTTTAAAGGCTTGTTTTCCCTCTGCAAGGCTTAGGCAAGCTCAGCAGTAGTCCCTACTTTGAAATGCAGTTTGACTCTCCAGGTGTTATTGGACTACAGCAGCCATCCCTGATCATCGTCTATGCTTGCTGGGAGAGAACCAGGGCTCTCTAAGTCTTATAGGGCCTGCTGAGTCCAGGAGAGCCAAGTCCATGGTGGACTGAACAAGCTCCACAAGGAATCTAGCATCCTTCTCATGGCTTCTTTTCTAGAAAATCCACATGCATTTTCTATTGCTTTATCTTAATTATGGCATCCAGGGGTGGAAAACTATCCATCACAGCCTTTTTGCAATGTGAATGGCAACAAAATTAGCAGCACTTTGCATTATATTTACACACACAAACACTTCTCATTTTTATTTTTCCCCCAAGTACTAGTTTTGTACTGTCTACAGAAACTTTTTTTTAATTTTCCCCTCAAAAATGTAATTTAGAAGACACTGCCCATGAAGATAGTCCACACTCAGAGAATCTTCACTAACATATTGGCAAACTCAGTCTGTTCTCACAGAATCATAGAGTTGGAAGGGACCCTGAGGATCATCAATCCAACCCTCTGCAATGCAGGAATAGAAAGCTGCCCCTTACGGGGATTGAACCTGTGATCTTGGTGTTATCAGCACCATGCTATATCCAACTCGCTCTAACCAGCTGAGCTATCCAGCAGTAGTTAGAAGTTTTCAAGTTGTATTCAAAAGTGGGGCTTCCAAAATACAAAGTTTCCGGGAAAGTTAGGAATGGGTGGAAACCCTAACCAAGCTAAAGGTGGTCCAGCGGTGATGTATTGATTACATGCTACATGCTTGCCAAACCCCCTACTATTGCAATCCTTGGGAGTTGACATAACCTAGAGCAGGGCTTAGCAAACTTTTTCAGCAGGGGGCCGGTCCACTGTCCCTCAGACCTTGTGGGGGGCCGGACTATATTTTGAAAAAAAGAAATGAATGAATTCCTATACCCCACAAATAACCCAGAGATGCATTTTAAATAAAAGCACGCATTCTACTCATGTGAAAACCCCAGGCAAGCCCCACAAATAACCCAGAGATGCATTTTAAATAAAAGGACACATTTTACTCATGTAAAAACACGCTGATTTCCGAACTGTCCGCGGGCCAGATTTAGAAGGCAATTGGGCCCGATCTGGCCCCTGGGCCTTAGTTTGCCTACCCAAGGAGGAGGATTAGCTACAAGTCTTCAAGCAATTTGGAAAGAGCCGGGTACAGCTCAGAACAAAACTATTACATTGAAGCTATTGCTTGAGATGAGATCCCCTGCAGAGTTCTTTCAGAGTCAAATTAATATGCATAAGACACAAACTCAGGAACAGATTGATTGTCTACATCATGGCAAGCAAGAAGAAGTGAAGCAGGAACGGTTTAAATCTCTGTGTATACCGCTTGGCTGTGCTGTGACAGTTTGAAATTAAACATGCAAACCGCTTTCTGTGGGGACTTTCCAGGCTGTGTTTGTATTCCATCAAAGTAGCCTGGCTTTATCATGCAGCTCTTAGACAGTGCTGCAAAATAGGCAGATAACTGTTAAATCAGAGGTGGTCCAAGTGAAGCCCCTATCAGGAATTCAATGGCATCGCTGAATATAGGGTCGCGGCTGAAATGAAAGCAGGGTGGGAGGAGGCGAGGCCCACCGAAACATTGCAAACTTCAGGTGACTCCGCTGGAACCATCAAATTCTCCCAGACAGGAATGGAATCATAGCGAGCTGCTTTGCAAATGTCATCAGGCGATGTGCGTGCCAGTATCTGCACACACACCACCTTATTACCCTAGGACATCATCTGGGATTCCCCAGACTGAATGGCAATTTGCAGCATTCTGACCTTGAGTATCACTGTTGCATTACTGCAGTCCACTCAATAGAGCAGGAGGAGAGAGGAGAGAGAGAGAGAGAGAGAGAGAGAGAGAGAGAGAGAGAGAGAGAGAGACTCTGTTCTGAGAGCAAAGGGTGGGTTGTTTGTGTAGTCAAAGTTTCAGTGCCTTTGATAAATTATGGAGTAGCACAGAACCTAACGAAAATGGCCCAGCAATTGACACAGGACAGCATTAAAGAGGAAATCATGATGAGGTCGGTTTTATTGATCAGGTCTTGTAAACACTTTGGACGGCTTTGGAACATGGCACAGAGCACGAGGAGAGGAAGCATAAATCACTCATGCTTCCTCTCTGCGTCAATGTCCAAAGGTGCCCCACACGTGATCCTCCCACTGGTGTGTGCATATTCTCATTGTAACAAACTGGAGGACAGGCAAATTGGTTCCCCACAAAGCAAATTGTATTAAGTGAGCAACAAAGCAAAGGAAAGCGACGAAGAAAAAGAAAATGACTTAGCAATGGAAAATGCCGAGTTCAACATTCATTCCGAAGAAACCGCTCTCAAATAGTTCTTTAGCAGTGTGAGTTCTGTGGCACGTAGCTTGATGATCTCCTAAAGCTTTGTTTCCCTCCCCCACCCTTACATTTTTACTGACGTCTGCAAACAATACTGGAGTTCTTTCTGGGTTGAGGATCATTAAGTCAAAGTACTCAAGCACAATGGGCAATGAAAGATTGGATTTGTTCATACTCATAACAGTTGACAAAGACACTCATATGCATGAGGACTTTATTGAATTTTATGCTGCCGTTTTCAGCATCTGGAAAGCTTCCCACAGAATCTGATTTTGTCAGTATAAAACTTTAAATACATGCTTCAGGGCACATATACTTTTAAATACATATTTAGAGTTTGATGGGCTTTAGCAGGAACAGCTCAAAATCCCCGGCACATCAACGAGATGTTGCAGCTTACAGAATGGTTTATACACAAATGGAAGGCAATCAAAAGTGGGGCTGAACTAGGGTTGGGATACTGGCCTGTGTCTTCAGATCCAGGCTGGCTCTCTGAGGAGCACCTACAAGAGTCCAAGGTAATGAGCAGTCGGTCAGCACCACGGACAGCTCAGTGTTGGCTGCAAGATAAAACCAGATGCAAGACCAGGCCAACTGGCAAAACAGACAGATTAGAATGGGGTGGGATGGGGTGAAACCATTTCCCCCCTCCCATTTCAAGGGCCACATTCACCCAAGAGCAAGCTTCTGGGGGTGGTGATGATGATGATGCGTGTGGCCCATTGCAAAAGTGTGTGCAGCCAAAGGCAAAAAAAGGGCAGAACCACTGCTGTGTAGAGTAGGGTGCACTCTAGGTATGCACTAGTCAGGTTTCTACATGTACACCTGTCTCAAGTCTCCGTCCTCCGTCCATCCAAGCAAGCAAGCAAACATGAGGCATTAGAGCATTTCAAGGACACAGGTCAACCAGGCAAATGAACTTGAAGTGAGTTTGAAGAAGTGCTGGTGAGACCTGTGGCCTGGAGAGGGGGTGGAGGCTGGGAGACAGTCCTTAGGACCAGCTGGAGAATGGTGTGTTTTCAGGCTTTTTCAGTGGTGTTTCAAATATACATAATTTCACTTACATGCATGGTGCCTCAGAATGTAACCCTCACGTAAATGGGGAGTTGTCTGTACAGGTTCTCTGGGGTGTGTTGTTGTAGTTACCTGTGGCAAGTATGGCACTGAATTCAAACTGCCCTCAGGATTCATGACAGCCACAGGTTCGCAACCCAGCCCATGCTCACCTTCACCCAAGGTGCCCAAAAGCTCTCCTACTTCCATTGAAATGAGTAGGGCAACCTGCTCGCCCAGGAGTATTAGAAGGTGCCCGGGGCTCTAGACTGGGATGCAGGATTAGAAGTGACAAAAGATCCACCTTTCCAAAATGAAATTAAAAGCAAATTTAGTGGCTATTCAAATTTCATCCACAGAATTTCAATGGAATCCTTAAAAAAAAAGATTTAAAAATGATGAGGTTCATGCAATTGCTCAGTAGATACTTTGTTTACATCCCTAATAAGAGAAACAACATTGCATTATGTTCAGTGTTCTAAACGGCCCTTACCCATGATGGTTTCTTTTTAATCCCATTGTTTTAAATTTCTGGAACCTCCTGTGGTTTTTAATCCACTTTCAAAATCACAGATTTGCAGCCTCTCGGTTGTTATCCACTTCAGAAACCAAGCATTCTGGAGCTGTGTGGTAATTTCCCATGGAGAGACAATTGCTTTGGCTCTTTTGTTTTCACCCGCATCCCTCTTCAAGTGAGACATCGTTCTTTTCAAATTCCACCCCAACACTGAGAAACAAAACAGGGGCATACTGCCAATCACAAGAGATTCTCATGGGGAAAGCATCAGTGACAACCAGCATCATAAGTAGGGACCAGGAAGACTTTCATTTGGTCCACATTTTAAAGAGAACCAAACTAAATCACAGTTTGTGAATTTTTAGATCCACGCAAAAATCCATATGGGGGTGGGGTAACGCATTAAAAATGTGACTTTAAGGGGAGGTACGTACACTGTAAATGGAATGGAATGGGTTTAGGGAAGAATCTGAGGGCTAGAACCACAGGGTAAGGTAATCCAAGTAAGGATCTAGTAGATCTCTGGCTGAGCTGGGAGGTTCAGCTCCCCTGGTTTAACAGGGCACTACCCTGGCTTAACGCTCTCATTCTGGCTTAGCTGGAGATATGACAGCATGGAGAGGAAGGCTGTAGTTGCTGGGATTTCAGCCTGTGGTCTTCTGAATGCAAAGAACTAGTTGGATATGGTCTCTTCCCGGCCATTACATTAAGCTTTACATCTATTGGGAGCCAAAGGGACTACAGCTGAGAACTTTTCAATGTACCATGTGTTGGTGTAATGTGAAGGATAGGTCAAATTACACAGTGCTTTCTCTCGTGCATTGATGAGCACATCCCCCCTTGTCTGGGTGTTCTGAGATAAGGATGCCAGGTGCAGTGGGTTACCATAGCAACACTAGCGAGGTTGAGTGTTTGACTTCCCAAGTCATTCAGCCTCCCATTGGTTCAGGAATGTCTCTAGGGCATTTTTTTTAAATTAATTTTTATTGACAAACCAATCATATCACATTAGTTCCAAATTATACCAATACATAATAAACTCCAAATATTTCCAAATATTTAGCCGAATTTTAAATTTTTGTTGTCTCTAGGGCATTTCTTAGGGCATTCCGGTTGCGGTGCTTTGTCTTGTCCATATCCTGACCTGATTGCCGTCAGGGTCTGAATCTGTGAGAGTCAGGGGAAGAGGCTGTGGGTTTTACACAGCAGTGTTAGCTGGCATGGTGATAGTGTTAGAGGATCTCTCTGTGCATATGTATCTTTACTTCAAAGACCAGAAGGACTGTATACAGTAGATAGTGGGGTTTAGCTTTGCATTCTGTCTTAAGGCAATAAACACTTTGTTACAGTGGTACCTCGCAAGACGAATGCCTCGCAAGACGAAAAACGCGCAAGACGAAAGAGTTTTCCATTTTTTGAGTCGTTCCGCAAGACGAAACGTATTGCGAGTCCTTGCGAGTTTGTTTCCTTTTTCTTTAAGCCGCTAAGCCGTTAATAGCCGCTAAGCAGCTAAGCCGCTAATAGCCGTGCTTCGCAAGATGAAAAAACCACAAGACGAAGAGACTCGCAGAACGGATTAATTTCGTCTTGCAAGGCACCACTGTACTTTGAATTGCATGGGAGAAGAGTTTTTCCCTTCACCGAGGACTCTGGAAGAAGTTGTTCTGCTGGGAGCAGGAAATCGCTGGTGTATCTTCTGAGGTTCCACGTACTCTGCTGATACAACACGTTGGTTGAGGTGTGATGAACTGCCAACTGACTTCCACAAGTCACCAACACCATGAAATGGAGGGGGCAAGTGAGATGATAGTGGCGCCATCTCGGCAACCCCTCTGTGTAGAATCTACCTGCCTGCTTACGACTTGTATGTATGCTGGCAGGCTGCAAAGAGCAGAAGTAGCCTACAAATGTACAAGATATGCATGTATTATCCACTATGTAAATAAGTGGACATTATTTAATATGTAAAGAAGTGGACTCATCTTGCCCTTCGCACATTCTGTTTATGAGGTCTAGGAATACTAGAATCTGCCCATTTCTGTTTCTATTTGTTTCTTTTTTCTTCAAATCCAGCTTCTGCTCTCCATATTTCCATACATGCCTGCAATGTTTTAAAAATGAAAAAGTCCTGAAAATTCGCCAGCATTTTAGTGAGAATTTCTCCTAATGTGCATACTTTTGCACTGAATTTTGCCTACTATTTTGCAAAGCACATTTTACCCATTTTTGGTATGTTATTTTCTTGAATACATGCATTTTTATGTACACTTTCCCCAGATATGAACATTTTTGTGCACATTACTTAGATGGAGAACTGCATTGCAAAATTAGGAGAAGTGCAAATTTGGAAAGACTGCTGCATTTCGGTTTGTGTATTGTTTAGGTAGTAGGTTCTCATTTAAATTGATCCAAATTTCATCCCCATCCCTAACTTCTCAGTTGCTAGAACACAGGCTAAATTTCTTTTAATCTACACAGAGTTCTGCGCGCGCGCTCTCTCTCTCTCTCTCTCTCTCTCTAGCTTGTTCCTCTCCCAAGCCTAACAAATGTCATGCTAGATTATACAGCTCAGCTACATCTGTCCTCTCCCTTGTTTTGTAGATATTACACTCATTGTATTTCACAGCATGAGCTCTGCAACAAGATCCCAGCTACTGCATCATGATGAAATGTCACAGATGAAGAAATGTTCCCAGGCCAATATCATTATCCCATCTCCTTCAACAATGCCATTTAGTGTGTTGCTTGCACAAAGCAGCAGCAAACAAGGTACCAAATTTGAGCACTTTCTGGCCATATTTGAATAAACCATTTCAGAATAGCTTTATCACAGCATTTCCTTTACTCTTCCTAACAGTTATCTTCCCTCTCAAGGATAATGAGGCATTGGTTACAAAGAACTTAAACTTTTCTCATGGACCAATGAGGAGAAGGTGTGATTTGTTATTAGTGAGCTATTTTAGTTATGTATTTATTTAGATTTATTCAAACACCCAGGAGGCTCATGATATTTAGAGCACGGGGACTGAATTGGTCCATGGGAAGATGTACCATTTCCAGAAAATTCCACCTAGGGCCATACAAATGAGATTAAAGGACGTGAGAATTCTAATAGTAATGTTCAAAGAGAAGTCTCACATCTGTAGCATCTTTCCTCTGTTTCAAAGCAGCAGTAGCTAGGTTCTAAATCCAATCAACTTTTCCAGGAGATGCAACTTATATAGGATTGCTTATGACACTGGTTTACCTCAGAAGCTTTTCAGTGGAGTTCCTTAGGGGGTTCATCAGTGGAAGAACACTAATGGCTGCAAGGTCCCCAAAATACATCTTCCTCACCTCTTGTGGACTCTCCTTGGGACACACAGTCACAGTGAAGTGTTTGGTGTGTTCTTGAGAGACAGTGAAGGGTGCCCACTCAGCTCCCCATATGAATTAAGAGGGTGGCCTACAACAAAGGTTCTCAAACAATGGCTTATGGACCAGGGGTGGTCTAAAGGCTCCATCCAGAGGTGGGAGAGACAAGATTATATGTGCTTGGTCCTGCATTTGATTTGTTTTTTCCCCATGACAGAACTAAGGATCACATTGACCGGGGCTAGGGTGCATGATTTTCATAACATAGCAGCAGTGAAGTATATTATTTCCCCCCTAAAAACTGATCACTAAAAAAGAAGGAGAGTTGGACCATTAAGAAGGCTGATCGCCGAAGAATTGATGCTTTTGAATTATGGTGCTGGAGGAGACTCTTGATGTGGGGATGCAATAGAAAAATAGCACCCTTGTGCAAGATTGTGCAAGAGGAAGCATCTGCTGACTTGTTCCCCCACACGCCTGGGTCAGTGTCGCGCTGCCTAACCGCAAAGCTTACACGGCTGTCATGCTGTCTGGTAGAGAAGTTATTCTAAGAAATGCAAACCCTAGCTGTTTTCCACCCGAGTGCTACACGTGTATATGCAACATGATGTAATGTGCGCAAGGCTAATAAACATGCAAGGCTGCTGGGGGAGAGAGCTCACTCCTTGCTTAAATCTTCACCCATGACTCCTCGTCATTTTTCCTCCGCACCTGGTGGGCTGGTTTCCCGACAAATGGTGCCTCGTGTGATTGCCTGAACGGCTTCCAGGACGCGTGCTGTCAAAGACGGTCCTTCCTGCTACTCACCCGCCCGGCTGTGGCTAAGGCGCCTTCTCATCTTCGGATCCCCGGTGAGTAGCTATTTTTCTATTTTTATCATGGGTTCTGCGCTCTCTAACCCCCAGAAACAATTTTTAAAAGACATGCAGCACCTCCTTCGGGAAAATAAACAGCAAGTACCTGAAGGTGATCTAATTGCATTGATTCTGGCCATAGATGAACATTGTCCATGCTTCCCTGAGGAGGGGACGTGGGAAATTCCAGCCTGGGATAGGATTGGCGACCACTTTCATGGCCATGGCCGCATAAATGTTCACGTCCTCAGTGCCTGGGCTAAAGTCCGTGGCTGCATGGCAACTCTTACGCCCAAAAACATTCTCTTGGCTTCGTCGCAACCAAAACAAAAAACAGCATCTGTGTTAGATGCACCGCCTCTACCACCACCTTTTACACCTCCTCCACGACCGCCAGATTCTCAGCCTTCACCGGCACCGTCTGCTCCACCCATTAATCCTCAATTGCACCCACCGACGCCACTGGGGACTGCAATTAAACAAGCAGCCCCCCTCTTAGGTTTTTCATCTGGCACAGAACTTTTTCCTGTCTTGGTACCTGCTGGACCAGGGGGAGGGCCACCTCGTCATGAACACTTTGACTATAGACTAATTAAAGAGGTGCATGACTCCGTCCAGAAAAATGGCATCCAGGCTCCTTATACCTTAGGTCTGTTGAACACTATATTTCAGCAACCCTGTCTTCCGGAGGACATAAAATTGTTGGCTAGGACCATACTGCCACCGTCTGGAGTCATTGTATTTATGCAGGAATGGCAATTTCTGTGCCAACAAGAAGCCCCAGATGTTGCCATGGCTTTAAACAATGCAGCAGCAGCAGCAGCGGCCGCAGCTCCAGCACCTGCCGCAGGAGGAGCACCTCCCCCCCCTCCTCCAGTCCTTACTCCTCAGGACGTTATGCATGGTCTTATTGGAACTGGCAATTTTTTTACCATCGCCCAACAGATTGCTGCAGGCGCTGCATATTGGGAAGTTGCTACCCGCTGCGCCCAGACAGCGTTTCAAAAGGTGCCTGACACGAAGGGTGACAGTACGTCCCGTTGGGGTACTGTTCGCCAAGGTCCAAATGAGCCATACTTCACCCTCTCTGGCGGACGTCGCCTTCCTGCAGCCCTGAGTCCCTACTGCACTTGGAGACATCGCCATCTGACCCTGAACGTGCCGTGGTTGGAATCACCTGTAACAGCGATACCAGTCTTTCCTGCAAAACTACCAAACCATCTTGTACCTTATTCTTTGCAAGCTCCACGACGCTCCTGGAACCACACAAAAAGGTTTCATTATGGTTTTGCCGCTGCCTGCTTAGGAAACTCTCCTGGCTATGAAGGATGCCCGCGATATACAGGTTTGGCATGGGTTTTGCCGCCCCGTGATAGTACCCCTATTTGTGTTCCCACCACAAATTGGGAATGGTCTTTCCAACATTCCCTGTCACCAATTAACAAAGCCTATATTGGTCAATTGGGATCATGTGTCTGTCGCACTGGTTGTTGGACTAAACCAGGTTTTTGGTTTCTGAAAAAAGGAAATGTTGCCACCCTCTTTCACAGAGGCTGTGAAGAGGTGGCAGTTGCTGTCCTTTTCCCTTATAACTCATATTGCCCACCTGCACAGCTCATCTGGTTCCTGCAACATTGGCCGAAACAAAAAAATTCTACTGGCTGGCTGCATCCACAGCACTTTCGAAGACATCGACGCTCAGCTAGCCATGATCCCAGCATTTTGTCTAAAACTAATCGTTCAGAGGACTATCATGCTCTCTGGACTGATAATACCTTTGTAAAAGACATGGCTCAATTGTCAAAGATTTTGAATTATACTAATTGTTGGATTTGTATGCATATTCCTCCACAGGCTCGACGCTCTGGCATATTGTTGCATGGCATCCCCATTAATGATTCTTTTAAGATAAGTAATAATCTCAAGATTAACCGCACACGTTTTCCACCAGTGGTATTGACCTTGTTAGAACCAGCAGATAGGTGTTTTAAGTTTAAACATAACACATCTGTATTTCTAGGGAACTACCCTAATTGTGCTTGGACTTATGAATATGTCAATACCTCCTCTTGTTTCTTGAACACAACCACACGCAGTGGAAGACCACCAGTAGTTATAGGGAATGTTACCCACCGTATGACATGGGGCCAGCATGCAATGTGCA
Organism: Podarcis pityusensis; assembly: GCF_964106645.2. Lineage (NCBI taxonomy): Eukaryota > Metazoa > Chordata > Lepidosauria > Squamata > Lacertidae > Podarcis > Podarcis pityusensis. The sequence continues at coordinate 11,891,536 of NC_138032.1, read as the reverse complement.
ATGATTTTGATGGATGGATATGGTGGATGAAAAAGAGTAGTAGGACATCCATGGTTTTACAGAATGATCTTTGGCTTTTCTGCGGACGTAAAGCCTATAAGGAAATTCCTAAAAGTTTTTCAGGGATTTGCACCCTTGGTATTGTAGTTCCATTGATTTATAAGTTAGATAATATTTCTTCGCTTCGGCTTCGCAATAAGAGAGATGCTAACGCTCCTATAGTTCATTATGCTGAAACTGCAATTGCTAGGGCTGCCCTGCCCCCTCTTGGTGTTGCCATGAATTACAGGGACCTCCACAGACTCTCCAACTGGACAGAAGGGCTATTCAATGCAACTATAAAAGCCTTGAAAGTAATTAACCAAGAAATGTCCAATATTCGTGAGGTTTCCCTGCAGAACCGCTATGCTTTGGACACCATTTTGGCCTCCAAGGGAGGGGTGTGTGGGTTAGTGTTATCACACTGCTGTATGTATATAAAAGATTATAATCTTAGTATTTCCACAACTATTAATGAAATGGAAGCCATGGTTAAACAAAATCCGATCTCACATCCTCCCATTCCTGACCCTTGGGAATGGCTTTTTTCCTGGCTTCCCGATGGATTTTGGTTTCGTCATTTATTGCTAATAGGCTTAGGATTGGTTATAGGATTTGTGTGTATTTGTTGTTGCATACAATGTGTTCCCTCGCTGATCACCCAATGTATGGGGTGGTGGTCTTCGCGACGCACTTCCTTAGGTGTCCCCCGCCGAGCATATGTTGCCAGATACACGCGCTTTCGCAATGAAATTTATGACTCTGATTAAATAAAATAAAAAAGGAGGGCATGTGGGGATGCAATAGAAAAATAGCACCCTTGTGCAAGATTGTGCAAGAGGAAGCATCTGCTGACTTGTTCCCCCACACGCCTGGGTCAGTGTCGCGCTGCCTAACCGCAAAGCTTACACGGCTGTCATGCTGTCTGGTAGAGAAGTTATTCTAAGAAATGCAAACCCTAGCTGTTTTCCACCCGAGTGCTACACGTGTATATGCAACATGATGTAATGTGCGCAAGGCTAATAAACATGCAAGGCTGCTGGGGGAGAGAGCTCACTCCTTGCTTAAATCTTCACCCATGACTCCTCGTCATTTTTCCTCCGCACCTGGTGGGCTGGTTTCCCGACATCTTGAGAGTCCCATGGACTGCAAGAAGATCAAACCTATCAATTCTTAAGGAAATCAGCCCTGAGTGCTCACTGGAAGACAGGAGTGCCTGGCGTGCTCTGGTCCATGGGGTCACGAAGAGTCAGACACGACTAAACAACTAAACAACAGCAAAAAGAGAACCATGAGTCTCATAATATGGCACAAGTTTTGAAGATGATGCCATTGCTGAAATAAAGTAAAATATGGCTTGTGTATGTGCTTTGATGTGTAGAACAGAAAGAAAGAAAATGAGATTCCTAGCAATTTTCAAGTGGTCTATGGGGGAACATGTTTGGTTGAGATGCAATAACCCAGCAGCTTGCATGCACGGACACAAACACACAGATGTTCTACAATATACATTAGTCAATGAGGTTCATATTTTGAATTATTAGAACACAATCAGTGCATCTAGCTAGTGACTTGTGGACTGAACATTTGTCAGATGGACTTCCTAGATGTGCAGATTCAAACTCAAATCTGTTACAAATATTCAGACACTGTTGTTGTTAATTTAAAGAGAGAAATAAGTAGGTTTCGTTCATGGCTATTTAATTCCATCATACTCCCAGAAAGCTGATATTCAAGGGCAGTGATCCCTCAAGGCTTGATTACAACTTAAGCCTTATCTCAAACTGCTAGATAAAATTTCTGGGGAAACACTCTCGGTGGATATCCAAGCCTGAAACACATCAGGTGCAATTTCTGTGTCAGTTGATTTTTGTTTTTCTTTAAGGTTACGGGTGGCTGCTGCTATCATTATCATTTGACTCATTGTGTAACAAATATGAGAACTGGTAACATGACATGCCTTAGAGACAGAGCACAGAGTTTAACTTCAGTGTAGATGTCAGTACTCATAACAAAGCCACACATACATATATATATATTCCACCCTGATGAGCTAGCTTCTTCCACCTCCTCGTAGTGCCCTACAGTTGTAATGCTGCAGTTAAATTATCTTAGCAGACTGTGCTCCCTGGACCCTTCATCTCCTTCTCTACCCAGAAAACCTTCCCATTCTATTACAATTGTCTCGCAAGAAGCTGTGAGGAAAAGCTACAGAGAATCATAGATGGATTCACCTTTTTAACCCAAGACAAAAAAGGTTGCCTCCAATGCACTGGCTGCCAATTAACTACTAGGCTAATTCCAATGTGCTGGTTTTGGTGTATAAAGCATATACACAGCTTGTTACCAGGGTACCTGAGAGACCACCTCACCTGTTATATACCCATCAATCACTGTGTGTTGCAGGTGAGGGCCTCCGGCAGATACCAACTTATCAGGAAGTCTGTTTTCTTCACAGTGTAGGAATTGGGCCTTTACTGTTCCGCTACCCATGCTTTACAATATCCACCCATTAAATATTAGACAGGTGCAATCTCAGCTGCCTTTTGGGTACCTTCTGAAGACCATTCTCTTCCAACATGGCTTTCAAGATGTTTCCCATCCTTCATACTGTATACATTGGAATTTTTTAACAGATGGTTTTAAAGATTTTTTATTGTTTTATTATTTGTTGTTTGATTCCTTGGGCTCCTTTGGGAAGGAAGGCTATTTAATTAGTAAAAGGAAAATTCGGAGCAGACCTGCTGAAGTTAAAAAGGTTAAAGGTAAAGGACCCTTGACAGTTAAGTCCAGTCACTAATGACCATGGGGTTGCGGTGCTCATCTCGCTTTACTGGCCGAGGGAGCCGACGTTTGTTCACAGGCAGTTTTTCCGGGTCATGTGGCCAGCATGACTAAGCTGCTTCTGGAGAAACCAGAGTAGTGCACGGAAACACCGTTTACCTTCCCATCAGAGCAGTACCTATTTATCTACTTGCACTTTGACGTGCTTTCGAACTGCTAGGTTGGCAGGAGCTGGGACCGAACAACGGGAGCTCACCCCGTCACAGGGATTCGAACTGCCAACCTTCTGATCGGCAAGCTCTAGGCTCAGTGCTTTACACCACAGTGCCACTGTGGTGTCCCAATGGACCAAAATTAGCCCATTATTATCCATAGGATTACTTTGGGTAGACCTAACATTGACTACAGCCCAGAATTGCTATCAAATTAAATGTTGCAGTTCTGTCACTCCCAAGATTATTAAAATAAAAATAAAAATGAAGCTGTTTCACAATCCGCCATGATTTCAACAATTCTCTTTAGGAGATACCATTACACAAGCCAGAACTGCATGTTCTCCACAATTCCCATTTATCATGGTGTTGTAGCTATTGTGCCTCTCGAAATATGAATCCATCAACTATTTATGCAGCCTTATGCAAAAGCTTTCATGCAGTCGGACCATGAACTAAACAAGAAGGTTTTACAATGAAGAAGCCACATTGTGGGTGAATGTCATGGCACTTAATTCTCCCCCTCCAGCCAATGATACCAACTTGTAAGGGGAAGATCTGTATTCAAATTAATTCTCACATACTAGTGTTTGCTCCGGGAGGATTTCCTTCCAATGAAAATGCCAGTTTCAGGAGTGAGGTTTCATCAGAGCTATGGCAGTGAAGGGTTCAGTTTATTTAATTTACATTTATTTAGATACTGCTTGATTGTAAAAAAGAAGAAGAGAAACCCAACAACCTCTAAGTTCTTTACAAAAATATAAAATAAACCATTAAAATTCTCAATAAAAACAGCTGAGAACAAGGATTTAAAAATAGCCAGAAGACGATTGAAACGAATAGTAGCTAAAAAATAAAACGTGTAATATCTACATGTCTGGATGGAAAAAAAGAGTACAGTGAGGTACCTGCCTGATGTCAATACATAGGGACTTCCAAAGTCTAGGCGCTGCCTAACTGTTGTGATCTAAATGAACATGAATTTAAAATCAAATCTGAGCTTATATAGCTGTTGAATGAGTGCTAAATGCATGTCTGTATACAAAGATGTTTTGCCGCACAGAGTGTTGCGGTTTGTATACTCAGCATACGCTGTTGGACATTAGCATTTCCTGCATGGCTGTTTTCAGCCTCCCCCCATTCAGGATACCAGCCGGGCTGCCATTTTGGGATCCTGCTTAAAACCTTGTGTATGATAAATGACAGAGCTGCCAAAACCCTCCTTCTGCTGCTCTGCATGGTGTGACAGGTCAGGAATCAGCTTCACCAGCTGAGCAGCAACCTGAAGGAGTAGAAGGCAGAGTGACTCCCCCTGCTTCTGATCAGCCTTCTTGCTCCTGATGTGAATCGGCTGGCTCCAGCTTCCTCCAGCTCCAGCCTCAGTCAGTTGCTGGAAACAACATTTGTCGTTCCTGGCTAGATCTTGCTGCACCTTGCTTCTCGTAACCTTGGACTCTCGGCTTTCTTGACCCCCGGACTGTCTGAACTGAGATACTCCTGACTTTAGGACTGGACTGAGCCTGGCATATGGACTCTGCCTCCAGGCAGGTACCTCCCAGAGACTCAGCTGGTTAGCTGGCCTTTGTCACCACTGGGTTCTGCCATGGCTGGGCAGCATGGAGATGTCAGTACTTTCACTGCCACTATTGCAGAGGGTCACATGATTGGATGATTCCATTTCTTATCACTCATCATCATCAAACCTTTTATTGGCATCACATGCAACATCCAAAACAAAACAAATCAATACAGAATTACCACTTCCCCAGTGGCACAAAACATTTGCTAAAAGAAAGGAGGCAGAGCAGTCTATCGTCACATCTCTTGATCTCCAAGGAGATCAGACGTCTGCAGTGTATTTCGATGACAAAAAACCAAATAGAGATATTTAGCCACTAACTTGGTGAGGTCCTGATCATTCCGCAGTAAGAGAAAATGTATGACCTCTGACTCTGATTTCCATTTGGGGATACAGAGTTGATACAGAAATTGCTGGCGATGCAACACTGAAAAAGGTACTATGATACATATATGGTGGAATTGTTTAAACATCAATCAATTTTGGGAAACAATATATAACAAAATGAAAAAATGTTCAGATATTCATTTAGGAAAACACCAGAAGGTTTTCTACTGGGAATAGTACCAGGAAGTCTAAAGGAAGAAGACAAGACATTATATTTATACGCAACAGTAGCCGCAAGGCTATTGATTGTGAAAAATTGGAAAAGTGGTATTATACCGACAAAAATAGAATGGCTTGCCAAATTATTGGAGTACTACAATATATCCAAAACAATGGGAGAAATTGGAAGGATCTCAAAAGAGAAGATAGACAGGGACTGGAAGGTGTTTAAAGGATACTTGCAAAACCATACTGAAAAATCAGAAGTCCTATTAGAATAAACAAGTTCTGTTTTAAATACTGGAATACCAAATAAGATGGATAACAATGTGTAATAGAAAAAGAAGCATAAAATTAGGTTAAAGGTGTGTGAAAGAAAGTAATAGAAGTGGAAAGAAAGTGCAATTGAGTAGATTGGAGGTCTAACAAAAAGGTGGAGTGAGGGGTGGTGGATGGTGATGGGAAAAGGAATTATCTGTGGGATTGAGTGTAGGTATGTTTGAACATTTTTAAGGATTGTATGAAATGTATGTTTGTATGTTTGTATATTCACAATATGTGTGTATTGATGCTGAATTGTTTTAACAATAAAAACTTTTTTAAAAAAGAAAGAAATTGCTGGCGGAGATCAGCATATAGTTTACAATTGAGAACCATATGTGTAAGGGTTTCTTATCACTGTGTGTGTAAGCGGAAGTCAGGCTGAGTTAAGAGTGGTAGACTCGTAATCTGGTGAACTGGGTTCGCGTCTCCTCTCCTCCACATGCAGCTACTGGGTGACCTTGGGCTAGTCACACTTCTTTGAAGTCTCTCAGCCCCACTCACCTCACAGAATGTTTGTTGTCGGGGAGGAAGGGAAAGGAGAATGTCAGCCGCTTTGAGACTCCTTCAGGTAGTGATAAAGCGGGATATCAAATCCAAACTCTTCTTCTTTATTCTCTCTCTCCATATAGAGAGGGTGTGTGAGAAGCCGCTCACACAGCTTGCCATGTTTCTTTTGTTTTCTTTGCTGTAAATAATAAAATGCTTGATGCCACAATTCCTACACAATCTTGCTTTTGCACCTTGTCTCTCCACCCAGCCCAAACTGGCTCTGCCACTGTCTGCCAGCAGGGGATTTCCATTGCTGGAATGAGCCTGCCCAAATGGTGGGTTGGCAGAAGCTACCTCTGGGGTATTTAGGGTGGCAGGAAGTGGGTGGGAGGCTGGCACAGGTTCTATTGGATTCTGAGCCAGCCCTGCTGCCACCACATGATGGCAAGGTACCCGATCCAGGCCTTTTTCCTTCACCAGCATAAGAGCAAGCAAAACCTGAATGCAACAGCAATCTCCCCACTTGTCATTCCCAGGAACTTGGGTGGAGGAACTTCAAGGACCTGGCATAAGGTGGTAGTACCATTAGGCCAATTTTTATGTGGCTTCTGATCCTATTCATTTCTGTACAGCAAGCCAGTCTTGACCTGGCGTTTAACAGTATTTCTTCTTCTCTCTCAATGTATCTTCTATTAAGAATTCCCTGGTCTTATTTAGGGCTCGGTAGAATTCTGAAGACTTCGGTACCATATATTCCTTCCTCTGCATTTGCTCCGAAACATTCATTTGCGCATTGAAAACCTTCTTCCCCTTCCTCTCCCTCTGGGCCCATTGTCTCTTTATCACTTCTGTGTCATGATGTAATTGCCTATTCTTCAGGAGGTTCTTAGCAGGGAGGGAAGGAGTCAAACGAAGTGTCGTGCACAGGAAACCCGTCAACCAGTTAGTAGGTGTTCTCATTTTCCAGGGAAAGACAGATTTATTCCAATGTTTCGGAGTTGCTGGAAAGAGGAGGGGGAAGCCCATCTTACAGATGAAACCCACTACCTAATTAAACAAATCTATTTAAAAAGTTTCTCCTCTTTTTTCCCCTCTTCTTTTTTTTGGGGGGAGGGACAAGGAAGATGCTGTTGTTTTCTGTAGCATCTTGCGAATTAAGTTGCTGTCTTTCATTATCCCCAAAGATTATTACTACTCTTGTTTCAGAGAAGTGCAGCGAGCTAGAAAAGCAGAGATAATAGGTTATTATGGAAAAAATTGGCTTTGACATTTATATGATAAATTGGGAGTCAATTAGATGAAAAATACTCCATTAGATAAAGTGAGTGTACCAATTACTGCAGTGAAGAGCCACTGTTAATATAATTGAAATTTATAGAGTGTTGGGTACAGCCCTGCAGGAGTAGATTGTATAAATGATGGAGAGAGGCATGTAAACAGTTTCAGCTGCATCCCTCTACACACTTACCTGGGAGTAAGCCATACTGGACTCAATGAGACTTTATTCTGAGTAGGCATGGATAGGATCACCCAGTTAGTTTCTTGTCATTTTCAGACTGTCTGGGGAGACTTCTGCCCTCATTAGGAAGCCATTTTCACAAAGATTTAAAAGGCAAAAAATCAAACAAACAAAAAACCACCAAGCCATCAGAAGCTTGCAAATAGTCTTTCTTCTGCTTCATCTTTTTTTAAAAAAATGCTTTAATTGGGTTTCATAAACTACAATGCAATGTATCACACAAAGTGTTGCAAATAAGATCACAAAGGGACTGGGTGAGAAAATAAAACAACATTGCAATGACTGCCGTGGATTAATAATCTCATTTTTCAAGGCAGGTGTGTTCATGTGCAAATAATTTACAATGTGTCCTTTATTCCAGACATCCGTTAAGCTGCTGCCACCACCAAGTCAACAACCCAGGAATGAAAACATGAGCCTTGGAATGGGATAAATGGGCAATAGTTGAACCCCCTGCAGATAGCATCTCATCTGGAAGTCTGTACGATGTAGAAAATGAGTCTTTAGGTGGTGGCATCTATTCTCAGGAATTCCCTCCTGTTGTATCTCCCTCCTGTGTCATCTCTATTGTCTTTCCATTTCCCATTTCTTTTTCAATAAGGCTTCTAAGTGGAGATTCTTATCACAGTCTGTATCTGTACTGAATTTGAAATTGTTTTTTATATACATTCACTGTTGATGCTTTTATTGCTAATCTCTTTTGGATGTTTCATGGGATGAGAATCATTAAACGGTTGAGGGAGATGGGTATGTTTAGCCTGGAAAAGTGAAGGCTGAGAGATGATATGATGTTGTTGTTGTTTAGTTGTTTAGTCGTGTCCGACTCTTCGTGACCCCATGGACCAGAGCACGCCAGGCACTCCTGTCTTCCACTGCCTCCCGCAGTTTGGTCAAACTCATGCTGGTAGCTTTGAGAACACTATCCAACCATCTTGTCCTCTGTCGTCCCCTTCTCCTTGTGCCCTCCATCTTTCCCAACATCAGAGTCTTTTCCAGGGAGTCTTCTCTTCTCATGAGGTGGCCAAAGTCTTGGAACCTCAGCTTCAGGATCTGTCCTTCCAGTGAGCACTCGGGGCTGATTTCCTTCAGAATGGATAGGTTTGATCTTCTTGCAGTCCATGGGACTCTCAAGAGTCTCCTCCAGCACCATAATTCAAAAGCATCAATTCTTCGGCGATCAGCCTTCTTGATGGTCCAGCTCTCACTTCCATACATCACTACTGGGAAAACCATAGCTTTAACTATATGGACCTTTGTTGGCAAGGTGATGTCTCTGCTTTTTAAGATGCTGTCTTCAAATATGTCAAGGGCTATCACATGGAAGGTGGAGAAAGCTTGTTTCCTGCTGCTCCAGAGGGGAGGACCCACACCAAGGGATTCTAGTTACAAGAAAGGCGATTCTGACTTTTTGATGGTAAGAGCTGTTCAACAGTGGAGCAGACTTCCTTGGAAAGTGGTTGACTGTCCTTCATTCGAGGCTTTTAAATAGAGATTGGATGGGCATCTGCCAGGCATTATTTAGCTGGTTATTCCTTCATTGCAAGGAGTTGGACTAGACGACAGTTGGAACCATTCCAAATCCACAATTCTATGAAATTCACAAAGTTCAACAAGTATAAACAGTCCAGAATCCCTCAAGAGGCTGTTCCACATTGGCTGCAAGCACTTGATCACGTCACATAGAATCACAGAACTGTAGAATTGTAGACCCTTCAAGTCCTGTCCCTTACTCTTTTGCATTTTGAAATTTCCAGAGTTATTAAAAAGTGAATGCAATCCTAGGCTGCATCAACAGAAGTGCAGTGTCCAGGTAAAGGGAAGTTATAGTACATCTCTATGTGGTCAGACCCCAAATGGAGTCCTGTGCCCAGTTTGGGCACCACGTTGGCTAGGGGCTGATGGGAGTTGTAAGCCAGCAGCATCTGCAAGGCTGCAGGTTCCTCACCCCTTTTGGATTTCTTCCAATTCTCTTTCCTAGCCCCGGCCTCTCTTCCCCACACGCTGACAAATACAAGAAGATGAAAAAGCTCGCTCAGCAAAGCAGTTCATAAAAATAAGTTGGGAAAGAGGCTAAATCGTGTCTGAAGTTATTTTCTTTTCACAACTGCCAGTAAGTCAACACGAGGAACCATAAATAGGAAGGTGGCAAACTGCTAAAGTTAAGGGTCTGCCTTTGCTTTCATTACAGGAGCGGTTTCCTTTTTAAATCCTGCTGAAAGGAAAGAATAGAGCAGGAAAATTTAACCTTACAGCCAAGATACAAAGGAGTATCTCTCGCCACCCCTACAGCATTCATGTAGGATTAGGAGTTTTGCAAACAAATCTCCAAGGTCCATTGGGAGGAGGGGTTATTAGCTCCCTTACTTTAGTCCTTTTGCTCCCAACAGTAAAAAGAAACAACTTCTATAAAGTGTTGTTGCACCCAGTTCTTATTCAACTGACTTTGCTTGGTGGGCCAGTGGCTCAACTCACTGTATGGCAGTTCTTAACTTAGCAGATGAACAAATGATTCTGTGTGAGCCGAAGGCATAATACAGGTATTTGCAGTGATTTTTTCCTTTAAAAAGGTCATTTTCCTACTCATATTGAAATACTGCTCCTCAATGAGGCCAAATTTAGGTTCACAAAATGTTTAGGGGTATGCGCACCCCTGCGTCCCCCCAGGGAAAAAAAGCACTGGGTCTTTGTCTTTCCCTCCAGCAATAGGTTAACCACAGCTTGGGAGGGAAGCAAATTTGACTGGGGAAAAGGGGTTAAACCGCTTTCTTAGAATGGTTCCTCTGTTTCAATTTAACCCCACTTGAAGCTCTTTAAACTTAAAAAGATCAGGAGACCCTATCCTCCCTGGTAGCAGCATCTGGAAGCTTTGGGCAGCTGCCAAAGCCCAGTCCTAGGTCCGCAGCTGCAAACTTACCTGGTGATATTCTAACATATAATGGGGAAAGGGCCGCCTGCTCCTACTGTCTTGCCTCCCGCCCAGAACATGCAGAAAAGGTTGTTCCCTTCAACTAAGAAAGAGGTCTTTATTCGAGCAAGTAATGGTACAGGAACAGAGTTCAGGGGTCACGATTCAGGAGTTCAGGAACCAGGCAAGATTTATGGGCTAGGCAGATGCAGCAAAGATGTCCCAAAAGTTTGCACACCCTGCCTGCCGAGCTTTTAAAGATGTGATGCTCCCACTTGCGAGAATCACTCACTTTGTCAGAATGTTGAGACTGTTGTGATGTGCTCCTCTGGCTGGTTAGGTCTGCTCCCTTGTGCTGAGGTGATGCCTAGGCAAGAAAACTACATTCTCCTGCAGTGGCGTTGCAACGGGGGGGGGGGTGCGCCTGGGCATCATGTCTGGTGGGGTGACAAGAAGGCACCCCGCGGGGGCTCGCAGGGTCGCACGCAGCCACTGTGCCACTGCAGCCGCATGTGGAGGATCCTCCGTTTGTGGCTGCAGCCACGAGCAGAGGATCCCAGCACCGGCAGCAATGTACAGCGCATGTGCAGCGTCGCATGCATGCACTGTACGTAACGCTGCAGCACATGCACTTTACATAGCAGTTTGCCACCGACACCACTTGAGCGCCGTACGGACGCCGCTACAGCCACGAACGGAGGCTGCACCGTACGTAGCAATGCCGCACATGCGCCGTACATAGCGGTTTGTGCCCTGGGTGTGACGACGCCTGCGTTCGCCCCTGCCCTCCTGTTAAAGCTTCTGATTGGAGGCTGCCTCTGCCTGAGTTGCTTCCCCACCTCTTCTCTCTGCCAGGGAGAGAAGTTGGCATCCCTGCTCCTTGTGAAGTCAAGGCACAATGGGGAGAGCCCATCTCCTCCAGTCCTGGTTCCCACCAATCAGGCCTCCCTCTGTTTCTTCTTCCTGCAGCCTGCCAAGTCAAGGCTGATCCCCACAGCACTGCAGCACTAAGGGCACCAGCCAGCCCCAAGTCAGCCTACAACTTGGCATGTACCAGAAGCTGCTTTAGCCAAGAGCTACTTCCAATCTCGAACTGGCCCTGTAAGCATGGATCTCTGGTCTCACATTTATTTTGGCCCTGAGATGAGACCAAAGAGGTTTGGTTAATACCCTGAGTGTGCACCTTAGAATATACCCCCCCCCCCCGAAACCTCAGCAAAGTACCAGGGTTCCTCCCCAAGAAAATCCAACATGGAAAGCATTCTCTCAAAGTAGAAAGTTTTGAAACTCATAGCTTTCACTCGTTATTGTAAGAATTACCTCTGAAAGCCATAAAATGTTGCTAAAATGGATGTTGCTAGTAGAGAAGCTTACTTCTCTGGTGGCCAAGTTGGGACTGGTGTTCGGGAGAAAGACCATTTTAAATATGCCAAGAGTTTCCAAATCACCAAGGCACAATATTTGGAGGGCCTCCATGCCCACCAGTCATTCGCCATGATGACCGTGTGAATGCCAAGTCAGAAAGATTTCTACCACCCAAGTTAATGTTGCTTAAAAGGAAATATAATTTTTTTTATTGATGTCAGAGCAACAGAGTAACTGGAGATTTTCTAGAAATATGACTCAGGAGTCCCAAAAGATATTAGGGCAGCAGGTTAGGAAGAAATTAAATTCCATTTTCTACTGCACTATATTAAGATAGAAGGGAAAGCAGAATGTTATTCACTTAGTGCTGGATTTATAGCCCAACTGAAAATATAAAGAAGAAATAATGCAAAGGCACACAGATTTCATTGGTCTTTAAGGCTCAGCTTGTTGACTTTGTCCTCTAGAAACTGACAAATGTGTGTGTGTGTGTGTATGCTCTAGTAACTAGAAATTCAGTTTATTACACGATGGTTGTCTTTTGAGATAAGCGCTTAAAAGCCAAGGACTTGTCTGCATTCTGTTGACATTAAAGTCCCATGATGCTTTTCAGAATGGGAGCATTAATGGCTAACATTTCCCTTCCCTCACGCTGGGCTGCATCCATCTGGCCCATCTGATTTAATATTTTATAACTCCCAAAGTCACATTGGGATCCTCCCAGAAGGAAAGTGCAGCCTTATGTGAAGGAAGCAATGAAACGCCATCAAACTACTTCAGACTGTTACGGAAGGTCCCGATTCTCAGATTGAGTCAAACACACACTTGGATTTCCCCCTCAAATGGGACCTTTATATAAGATGGGCGCAGTAAAATGTTGCAGCGTGAAGTGCTCCTATTCAGAAGTACTGCCAGCTAACCAGTTATGACTTTTCCCAGTATATTTGACTACCCCATGCCACCCCCTCCATTTTCTCCAACAGACAATAATCAGACAATCATGTTCTGTCCTTACTGGATTACACTGGGCTCCCTCCTGGGGTTTTTCTCTCTCTAAATCAAAAACAGGAAACCAGTGGTCCATTTGGAACAGAGAAAAAGTTGATCTGAGGCAAGCCCCCTCCCCAGTTATGCCCACCCCCATTCTTTTGGATGTTTGAATAGAGCAGGGGTCAGCAAATCTTTTCAGCAGGGGGCCGGTCCACTGTCCCTCAGACCTTGTGGGGGCCAGACTATATTTTGAAAGGGAAAAAATTATGCAAGATCACCACGAGCCCAAGTGGCTGCTTACCTGTGTCTTGTGAGCAGCAGGGGCTGGCAGTGGCGGCAGAGGGACAGTGAGCGGCGTATGAAAGGGCTCCGGAGAGGGGCTGCTTAAAATGGTGACCGCTCAAGCGCTGCTGCCGCTGACACCAACAAAGCACACACCCCTTCCTCCTCTAGGCAGGGCAGGGAGAAGCCAGGAGGAGGGAGGGAGGGAGGAGGCATCGCTGCCGTGGGAGGGAGAGGGAGATTGAGGGAGAGGGAAAGAACGTGTGTGATCCATGCGGCGATTCCCAGACCATCCACGGGCCGGATCCAGAAGGCAATTGGGCCTGATCCGGCCCGCGGCCCTTAGTTTGCCGACCCATGGAATAGAGCTTTGGAGTGCAGTCCTGCCCTTCCACCACAGGGGAAATGCTGGGGACCAACTACTTTGCTTGCATGTTAGATGCATGGAAAATCTTCCAGAGAGCGCCTACTCACTGCACTGATATCCTGTGTTGTGCTGTAACCTGAGATACCAGCCACTTGGGCTGCGATGTTTGTTTAGAGGGAACATTAAGGCCACAGTCAATACCGTCTTTAAGTGAGCATAGAGGAATTTCTACAGGCGATCCTTAGTTATAAAGCAGAGTAAGAAGATGCTGTGGTAATAAAATATTGGCTTAACCTGCTCTTTTGGTGGATCAAGAGTCATCCAGGCAAGAAAATGCTCGACATGTGATTTTATATTATCTCCAACAATGGTGCTGATGCTTGGATTCCTTTTCAGGTCCACTAAGGGGCAGCAATTGGAGATGTGATTTCCATCCATGCTTATATAAACCAAGTATACTCTAGTCTTGCATTTACCTAGGAAATCTCTGCAATACAGACCTATATTGGTTTTATATCATTTTAGCTGCCGTGGCTTTCCTTCTGAGAACTGTAATTTGGTGAAATGGAGATCTGTAAACTCTCCTCACAGAGCTGCAATTCCAGTGTTTCCCCCCCCCCCGGGGAAGATGAAATGGCTCTTGATTCAGTTTAGGCCCGCTGTCCCCAATCTGGTCCTCTTCAGATGTGTTAGGCTACATCTCCCACCAGCACAATCGGTGACAGAATTGTCAGCATGTAACAAATGTGCTCTAATATCTGCACTGGTTGCTGATTTGCTACCAGCCAGATTCAAGTGTAAGCATATAAATTATATAAACCCCTTAACAACTGGGGACAAGTTTGCCTACGAGATCTCCTTACCCATGTGTGCCCACTCAACCACTTCAATCACTAGAATTGTCACTAATACAGATGGTACATATTTCTCATCCCGCGTTTGTAAGAACTTGATCATTTAGCGTGGCAGCGACAAAACTTTGGAACCCCCTGCGTTTACTATACCCTTTTTGGCACCTGCTAAAAACATTCCTATTTGGACAAGCCCACCCAGATGCTTAGAAAGCTGAGGTCATTTTAATCTGTTTCAGTATTTTAACATTTGTATCTTTCTAAAGCAAGGTTACAAGGAACGTGGGTGGCGCTGTGGGTTAAACCACAGAGCCTAGGACTTGCCGATCAGAAGGTCGGCGGTTCGAATCCCCGCGCCGGGGTGAGCTCCCATTGCTCGGTCCCTGCTCCTGCCAACCTAGCAGTTCGAAAGCACATCAAAGTGCAAGTAGATAAATAGGTACTGCTCCGGCGGGAAGGTAAACAGCGTTTCCGTGCGCTGCTCTGGTTTGCCAGAAAGGCTTAGTCATGCTGGCCACATGACCCGGAAGCTGTACGCCGGCTCCCTCAGCCAATAAAGCGAGATGAATGCCGCAACCCCAGAGTCGACCACGACTGGACCTAATGGTCAGGGGTCCCTTTACCTTTAAAGCAAGGTTGCAATTTTTTCTTGATTTTGCTGTTTGGACTTTTGTAAGCCGCTTTGAAGGGGTTTCTTTCACAATCAAGCGGAGTATAAATTTTATGAAGTAAATAAATAAAATAAACTCTGCCCCTTGGCATTGCTGGCTGGGGTTGGTGGGAACCGGATTCCAAAACGTCTGGAACTTCAGCAGGAAAGTTGGTTTAAGCAGTGGTGTCTCCTGCTTTCCCTCTGCCTGTAGGGGAAGGTGTTTCAGCCTGACGGCTGCATTCTTTATAGGGCAACATTCCAAGGGACTTATGCCAAGGGTGGGAGGAGCCAGAGACAAAAATAGGAGGAGCAATACTTGAACATGTGGGGGGGTGAGTGTTCAGACCCCTGGGCTCTCACTTGTGGGGTGCCTCAGGGTTCCATCCTCTCCCCCATGCTTTTCAACATCTAGATGAAGCCGCTGGGAGAGATCATCAGGGGGTTTGGGCTGGGTGTTCATCAGGATGCAGATGACACCCAGCTCTACCTCTCTTTTAAATCAGAACCAGTGAAGGCGGTGAAGGTCCTGTGTGAGTGTCTGGAGGCGGTTGGAGGATGGGTGGCGGGTAACAGATTGAGGTTGAATCCTGACAAGACAGAAGTACTGTTTTGGGGGGACAGGGGGTGGGCAAGTGTGGGGAACACTCTGGTTCTGAATGGGGTAACTGTGCCTCTGAAGGACCAGATGCGCAGCCTGGGAGTCGTTTTGGACTCACAGCTGTCCATGGAGGTGCAGGTTAATTCTGTGTCCAGGGCAGCTGTCTACCAGCTCCACCTGGTACGCAGGCTGAGACCCTACCTGCCTGCAGACTGTCTTGCCATAGTGGTGCATGCTCTAGTTATCTCCCGCTTGGACTACTGCAATGCACTCTACGTGGGGCTACCTTTGAAGGTGACCCGGAACTGCAATTAATCCAGAATGCAGCAGCTAGACTGGTGACTGGGAGTGGCCACCGGGACCACATAACACTGGTGCTGAGAGATCTGCATTGGCTCCCA
The DNA here is from genome assembly GCF_964106645.2 of Podarcis pityusensis. Taxonomy (NCBI): domain Eukaryota; kingdom Metazoa; phylum Chordata; class Lepidosauria; order Squamata; family Lacertidae; genus Podarcis; species Podarcis pityusensis. The sequence goes on along the minus strand of NC_138032.1, from coordinate 11,875,633 downwards.
GTACTTTTCCAAGCACAATTTAAAGTGTTGGTGCTGACCTTTAAAGCCCTAAATGGCCTCAGCCCTGTATACCTGAAGGAGCATCTCCGTGCCCATCGTTCAGCCTGGACACTGAGATCCAGCGCCAAGGGCCTTCTGGCAGTTCCCTCATCGCGAGAAGTGAGGTTACAGGGAACCAGGCAGAGGGCCTTCTCGGTAGTGGCGCTCGCCCTGTGGAGCGCCCTCCCTTCAGATGTGAAGGAAATAAGCAGCTATCTTCTCTTTAAAAGACATCTGAAGGCAGCCCTGTTTAGGGAAGTTTTTAATATTTAATGCTGTATTGTTTTTAACACTCGATTGGAAGCCGCCCAGAGGGGCTTGGGAAACTCAGCCAGATGGGCAGGGTATAAATTATTATTATTATTATTATTATTATTATTATTATTATTATTAAACCTAGTTTAGGGCTGCCATACGTCTGGATTTTCCCAGACATTACTGGGATTTCAAAGGCAGAATTGATGTTCGGAGGTAATTTCCAAAAGGAATTTCCCAAATTTACGGGGGTGTCCTGGTTTTTGCTTTTTGAAATATGGCAACCCTACATCTAACACCCTCTCTATTCTCCACCCAGACAAATAAAGAAGCATCATCAGAGCTCAAGGACACATTCCAACCATGTAAAAACACATTCCCTCCAATATCGTCATCGTCATCATTTTACTATTCCTTATACAGGGCTGCTTTCGGATAACTCCATATCCTCCAATACTTCTCCAACGAAAATAGGGACGTCCCATCATACCTTCCATCATTTCTCTGATGAAAATAGGGATGTCCTAAGGAAAAGCAGGACATTCCGGGATCAAATCAGAAACCAGGACAGCTTATGGAAATCCATAACTGTCCCCGGGAAATAGGGACACTTGGAGGGTCTGAAAATATTCTAGCAGTGTCAGTGAAGAGAGTGGCCTGGGAAGCTACTTCAAAAATGGAGCCACTTCAAAACTGGTCTTTTTAGACAGAGTGAACAGTGTTGCACTGCAAGGAGGTAGAGGTGTGGGAAATAGAAAACTGCCTTTCTAATAGACTGAGGTGAGGAGTTCCTTCTCAAGGAATCCAACCAGTTATAGAATGTGCAGCATGGCAAAAGATTTCTACAGGATGACATCAGCGTAAGAAATGAATCCTGTGAGAGTTCTGCGCACACCACCTTCGCTTCCCCATTTGCAACATCAACCTGTGGCATTACCAGCTCTCAGATTTCCTTCCTCCACCCCCTAAAAGAATTGGGGGGGGGGCACATAGTATACCATTGGCTAGCCTGCTTAACAGACCTACACCATTTGTTTGACATTCCTGGACGCTCTGTAATTTAAGCTATAGAAATCTATTAGAGGTTCCCTTCCAGATCATAAAGCCTGCCCAACAGGACGCCTATTTCGCGAGGTCAAAATGGCAGAATCCCAAGGCTATAATTTCTGCTAGATCACAGGAAGAAAGTAATGCACAGAATTTCCCGCATGGCGTGCCGCACAGAGTATGAATGCCATCACTCGGGGCCATGCATTTCTACATTCCGGAGCTGTTATGCCAGGTGCATTTACAAGAACCCCACGCGGTGCTATCATTTTAAAATCACACAGGCATACAATAGAATGCCTTCCGTCCACCTCCACAGGTCACGGGTTTGAATCTCGCTTCCAGCATTTTAATTGAGCATATCAAGAACGGAGCGCAGCTATGATTAAATGGCAGAGGCAGGAATAGGAGTGGAGTGTGTGTGTGTGTGTGTGTGTGTGTGTGTGTGTGTGTTACCACCATCACCACCAGCGCTGGCAAAATGGACTGAAGTCAACAAGGGCAGCACAATTCTCGTTTGCTTCACTGGGTGTAACAGCATGCTTGCAGACTTGCCTCTTGCCCCTCTCCAAATTAGGAACGGGAAGTATTGAAAGATGTGGTACAAACACACCAGAAACCACAGAGATCTGCCTCTGCTTATTTTTTAATTTTATTTTTTAAAAGGAATAAGGGTAGTACGCAGTGCCAGATTTAGGTATAAGTTAAACAAGCTATAGGGCCCCAGTCTCTTGGGAGCCCCCCAAAAAAATTAAAGGGGGAAAAACTGGATGTACATTTCCAAAATATAAGATAAAAAACAAATAAAATAAAACCTACCTGCAACAACAGTGTTTTGTGTTGTGTAGGCTCCTATGATCTAAGTAAAGGGCCCCGCCTGCTAGCCTGCTCCCTAAAATATCACTAGTTTGCTCATTTCTATATTTAGGGTGCCTACATTTTGCATGGACTGGTTGCATGGCAACCAAAATACGGTACATATTTTGTTCTGTGCAAATGGCTTTGGATATGTACCTATTTGTTGTTGTTGTTTAGTCGTGTCCGACTCTTCGTGACCCCATGGACCAGAGCACGCCAGGCACTCCTGTCTTCCACTGCCTCCCGCAGTATGGTCAAACTCATGCTGGTAGCTTCGAGAACACTGTCCAAGCATCTCGTCCTCTGTCCTCCCCTTCTCCTTGTGCCCTCCATCTTTCCCAACATCAGGGTCTTTTCCAGGGAGTCTTCTCTTCTCATGAGGTGGCCAAAGTATTGGAACCTCAGCTTCAGGATCTGTCCTTCCAGTGAGCACTCAGGGCTGATACCATATAGCATATATTCAACACAAAAAACAGTGACAATTTGTTGTTGGCAAAGGACAGCTGGATATATAAAAGGGCTCCATTATCTTCAGTAGCTTATGGCCTCATCAAACCTAAATCCGGTCCTGGTAGTACTCCACTTTCCAAGGCAATCTGCCCTGATTTGACCATCTCATACACACACAGCTCATGCAGTTCTTCCCAGTGTTAGGTTTCCTGACCCTGGAGCGGAGCTGCGGCTGGGTGCAAGGAAGCTGTCTCAGAAGCTCCCTCTCATGCTGGAGCCAGATTCTGATAAGAGCCTGTTGTTGGGGGGGGGGGTGCCTGGTCACACCCCCTCCAAAAAATGTGCAGGGGGCAATGGCCCCCTCAGCCCCCCCCCCCTTGCTACACCACTGGCTTAGAATAGTATTCGTTAAGTCACTTTGAGACACATGACATTTTTTTTGCATAAAGCAACTAAGAAATAATAATAATAATCTTTCTGTGTAAAGATTCCATGAACATTAAGGATGCACGGAATATCCTCCACTTTGATTTGATACTTCCAGCTAGCAGTTTTGATGGAGTGGAAATTTCACCCAAAAAACCAACAGCCTACTTAAATTGCACAAATAACCACTTTCCCCAATCTTTGCTTTCCTGTTCTTCTGATGCCGTCCACTGCTCTGTCACAGGCTGCTCGGTTTCCTCCTTCCTGGGCTAGTCAAACAGGTGGACCTACCCAATCCAGGATCACATATAGACAAAGATGATGTCCCATAGGCTTCCAAATTGCGGTCTGTAGACTGCTGGCTTAATTCGGGTGGTCTGTAGCATGTCTGTGAAGAATACTAACAATTTTAATTCTATGGAACACAAAGGAATTCAAACTGGAATACAACAAAATACAATATAAGAAATAAAAGAAGCAACAGGGAAAAAAATCTCACTTCCTCTATCACAGTGCATTAACAATTGTTGCAACAAGCAGGAAAATCATGAAGTGCTTCACTAAGACCTTCAGAGATTTTCAAGTGGTTCATGGAGAAAAAAAGTTTGGGAACAATGCGGCCGTACAAAGTGCTGCTTTTCAGAGTTCCAACCAGCCATGTTCTGTTCCAGGATCTAAATTTCATTTTCCCTCCTTCCTTCTATTCCACAGTTAGGCAGTATGTCCTCGCCACTTAATCGTACTTAATCCTCATTGGGCTTGGGAGTGGTTGTGGAAGAGGGGGTCCCTCTTTAGTCCCCCCCCCAACTTTTATGTACTTCTGCGAACCTTGTTGTTCCCATGTGCCTGCTGATATCTTCCTGTGCACAGTGTTTTGGCTATGCAAAGATTAGGGCTCGGATAACAAGTTCCCTCTTAGTATATAGCAGGGATGTCCAACCAGTCGACAGCAATCGACCGGTCGATCTCCGGGAGCTGGCGGTCAATCACGGTAGATCGCAGGCTCTATTTCCTTCGTGGGGGGAAAAGAACATCTGGCCCCACCCCCTTGCCCCGTCCTTCATTCATGCACGATGGCAAAAACAGCAGATGGAGTTATCGCTGCAAGGTTTCTTGTTAGTGATCGTTTGGTGAGTGACTGTTGCCTGGCCCCCTAAAAAAGCTCAATAAGTTAGACTTACCCCCCACCCTGAAAAAGGTCAACAACTTTGACCTGCAAGCTCAACAATTTGGGGTCTGTCCGTCCCCCCCCCCCAAAAAAATGGGTAGATCACTGCCAGTTTTTTATTCTGGGAGTAGATTGCAGTCTCTTGGGAGTTGGACGTCCCTGTTATATAGGATCCATGCACTCTCAAAGCCTAGAACTGTGCTTCAATGATGTGGAAATTACAAAAAAACAAAAACAAAACCTATCAATATCTGATTCAGCCCTGATGTATCCCTTTTATGTGAGCATCTCTGGAAGCCTTTGAGATGTGCTTGTGATCATGTAATATCTAAACAAAATGTGTATACACTCTTGAAAGGAAGCAAGGGAAATATAAACTAATTGAAAAAGTCATCCAACTAACAAATCAACCAAAGGACTGGTAAAGGGTAAATTGTCTCTTTGTTACCATAGCAATGAATGAATATATTAATTAGGGCTGAGCACAGACACACTCTCTCAGATATATTTTTTTTCAGCTGGTTTTGTTTTGTTTCGGCACTCAGCGGGAAATGATGGTGGAGTCGTGTACATTGCCCTCTGTTGCCCTCCCTTGCCTTGAAATCTAATTGCCCATTTGACATCATCTGCTTCAGGGTGTGATCCCTGATTGGTTAGGACCACTTGTTTGTCTAGTCCAGGAAGGGGAAAATTCAGCAGCATCTGGAAGCAGGGCAGATAGCAAATAGATGGCAAGTGGTAAAAGGAAATTTGACGGGGAAGGGAGGGGGAGAGAGAGAAAGCCAACCAACCACATTATAATGATTAACTCAGTACTTAGCAGCTGCTCAAAGAGCCCAACACAAGCAAAATGGTTTACTGTAGTAGCAGTGGGGGTGAAAGCAGAAACCACAGGTAAGAAATACAGTCTGGAAATAAACATCTGGGTACAGTTTGCAATGAGCTGGTTTCTAAGAAATGGAATGTGTATTAAATCCATTCCACACCAACAACTGTGAGGGAAAATAAACCAGAAGAGGAAAAAGAAATAAGTCCCAAAGTGCTGATGATTCTAATCAGGAAAAAGGGGCTTGCTAATTTCCATAAAAGCACCAGAGATTAAAATGTCTTCAGCTAGGCTACAGAACAGCTGTAGCAGAAAGAGGGATCAGCAGATCTATTTGTGGACTACATGTGGACAAGAACAATGAAATATCATCCTTGTTTTAAGACCACGAAACCCATGATGCAACAGAGTTGTGAGTGAAACACAGATCTGAAAATATCAGCAGGTACTTTCACTGGCAATCCCACATGTGCCAAACTGAACTTCTTCAAACCAGCAAACGAAACCCCTGCAGGATAGAAATGTTACAGAAAGATGTTTCTCTACAGCATGGCTGAGGGACCTCAGACCCAGAGACCGGATGAGGCCTGCTAAGCCTCTCACATGGACCCTGCGATTCTCCCAGGCCACACCCACACTCCCTTTGCTATGCCCCTCCCCAGCTTTGCTTGGCGATCTCCTCAAGTGCCTTGAACTTTGCTCATGCATGGTCCTCAGGCTGGAGCAGACTCCCTCACCCCGTTCTTCAGGGCTCCTGGTAGCCAACTCTAGCTATGTCCCCCAATACTATGGCTGTGTAGGGAAAAAATCTAATGAAAACAACAACAGCACACCAGCCAACCAAGACGAAATTATGCCCAAGGATTGGACCCAGCTATATTTTTTGTTCCATGATCATTAAGAGTTTGGGGCATGCTAGAGTTAAAAATACCAGAAGATTCATAGCTGTAGTTTCCCAGACTCCCGATAGCAATGTCTTTGACTCTTGTAAGTAATGTCTTTACTTCAACAGCACACAGGCAGTAAGAAGCATTAACTCCTAACGATAGTGAAAGATTCCAACCCACCCACTATTCCCCCCCCCCTTCTTTTTTGCTCCTTAAGGAAGATCATTTTATACTACTTTCTTGGAAAATAGTTGAAAAATTGCAGGCAATAAATATCTCTCTCACTCGAGCTGGCAGGATCTCGCTCTTCTTCTAAAATATATTGTTCCCAGTTTACTTATTACCTTGTGCTGGGACTTGCCTGTTAAAGAGAAATATTGCTTGCGAATCCACTCCTCATTTAAACAAATGCTATTAAACTTGAGTGAGAAGATACTAAGGAGGCTTCCAAAAGACTTCCATGGCTGCACTAAATCAAAGCTAATGGCTTGAGATAAAGAAACTGTGGAGCTGGTCTTCTGTACTTTGTCAGTATTAATATTTTAAGTAACAAGTCCTCACCAACTTCCTGGGTTCTTTCTTTCTTTCTTTCTTTCTTTCTCTCTCTCTCTCTCTCTCTCTCTCTCTCTCTCTCTCAATTCAAGGAAGCAATCCAAAGAAGTTGGAGGTGCTGTGACAAAGGCATTATTCAAGCACATTTTCCCTTCCACACATAATATCTGATCAAACAGGCACTGCAGGTTTTGCAATATAAACCCCTGTAAAAACCTACTAGCCAGAGATGAGACAAGGGAAGAGTGAGCATTCCACAGTCAAAAATTGTGTTTTGTTGATTAGACTGCATTCACATCGCAGTTTGTTCTGCTTTCCTGACATTTCCCTAACCCTATTAATTCCTGCATTGTATTTTGACTTTTCACATGATTGTGAAAGCCACTTCTGGAGAACTAATGGAATATAGCACATTTTTAGCTCTCGTCTCTATGTTATTTGATTCTGTAACAATTCTGTCTGCAACCTCTTTAACCCAGAAAATCGTGGGAGTAAAGTGACAGAATTTGGGGCAGCATATCAGCTTATATAAAGTTATTTCCTGCTGTTTTCATGGGGGAACAGAAGCGCACATGTGTAGAAAGGGTGGGGAACTAGCATTGTTGTCCAATGACATTTGTCACTGTGTCACACCCCACCCGTCAGTGTGAATGAAATTTAGGGAGACTTGCTGGTATATCAGCTGGAAAGCCACCGTTCTATAATGAAGCAGGTTACGCAGCATGAAAGGAATGTTAGAAAATGGAACAGAAGCCCAATTCCTAGCAAAATAGTCCCCCCCATGCTTGAATGCACTCATAGTCACTTTGTTTGAAAAACTTGGCGAGATGAGCAGTATACTAATTATTTTACCCAACCTTGCAACCAAGAACGGTGGTGTGGCCAGGATTTTGGATGTTCTTGTGCAAGAGACCCTCAAGGATATGTTCTGCTCCATCACAGGGCTACCTTCCTCCTCAGTGCCATGTGTGTGTGTGTGTGTGTGTGTGTGTGTGTGTGTTGGAGAGAGAGAGAGAGAGAGAGAGAGAGAGAGAGAGAGAGAAGAGAGAGAGAGAGAGAGTTGGTGAACAAGCTAAGAACAGCAATCACTGCTTGCTCCTTATCTTTGCTGCCATTTCCCCTTGCTTGTTCTTCCACTTTGTGCCAGGGGTTTGGGTGAGCACCAGAACCATAGGGTTGCTGATGGTGAGCCCCACGCTCAGACATGGACCTTGACACGTGCCCATCTCTGCTGACCCCTGGCAATGGCCTTGACCGAAATCATGAAACATTAATACTGACCAAGTACAGAAGACCAGCTCCACAGTTTCTTTATCTCAAGCCATTAGCTTTGATTTAGTGCAGGAGCCTTTATGTCCCTTATGGAAAGCCTTCTGGGGAGGGGCATTCTCCAACAACAGGAAGAGTCAGAGGGAAAGCTGGGCAGAGCAACAGATATGACTCTGACCTTTCTACAGGAGGCGACATTTCAACCACACAAAAGTCAGAGGGTTCTAAACACACATACACATTCATGCATCCAGACCCCCCAAGTGTCCCTATTTTCCAGGGACAGTCCCGGATTTACAGAAGAGGTCCCAGTTTCTGATTTGATCCTGGAATGTCCCACTTTTCCTTAGGTCATCTCTATTTTTATTGGAGAAATGGTGGAAGGTGTGCTTCTTCTTTCTTTGGCAATCGCTCGTAGCCGAGTAAGATTTGTCTTCCATAAACATGGTCTTAATAATGAGTCCGTAAGTGACTTTGGAAGGAAATCAGCCCTGAGCGCTCACTAGAAGGACAGATCGTGAAGCTGAGGCTCCAATACTTTGGCCCCCTCATGAGAAGAGAAGACTCCCTGGAAAAGACCCTGATGTTGGGAAAGATGGAGGGCACAAGGAGAAGGGGACGACAGAGGACGAGATGGTTGGACAGTGTTCTCGAAGCTAGCAGCATGAGTTTGACCAAACTGAGGGAGGCAGTGGAGGACAGGAGTGCCTGGCGTGCTCTGGTCCAGGGGGTCACGAAGAGTCGGACATGACTAAATGACTAAACAACAACAAGTGACTGTGGAGGCCAATTCTGCACGTCCTTCCACAGTGGGGACATAGGTTTCCAGGTGGGAGTTGATCATAGTGAGGGTTTGCCAAATGTGCCTTCCTCTCAGCACGTTTCTCCCTTTCGTCCTGAGTTCGAGCGTCTTCAAAGCCCATGACACCTTTGGTAAAGGCTGTTCTCCAACTGGAGCGCTCGCAGGCCAGTGTTTCCCAGTTGTTGGTGTTTATACTACATTTTTTAGATTTGCCTTGAGACAGTCTTTTAACCTCTTTTGTTCACCACTAGCATTAAGCTTTCCTATTTTAAGTTCGGAATAGAGTAGTTGCTTTGGAAGACGATAATCAGGCATCCGCACAACATGACCAATCCAAACGAAGTTGATGTTAAGGAATCATTGTTTTGACACTGGTGACCTTTGCTTCTTCCACTAAACTGGCATTAGTTCGCCTACCTTCCCAAGTGATGTGTAAAAATTTTTGGACACATTATCATAGTTCAAAAACACATTCCAGCCAGGCAAAAGAACTCAAGGAGTGGCTGGAGCCAGCTCAGTGAGGGGTGTGGCCTGGCCCAAGGTCTGCAGAGAGATGGGTAGAGTGAGTCTCACCAGAGAATCCCACAACTGAATGGTAGAGTGAAAGAATGCCCCCTTATGTGCACTTGAGAATTGGTGCATATTTAAGAAAAGCTTTTCTTTCCTAATCTGCAACACTCTTGCGGGAGGGGAGAGCATCTCCATGCAGCTGTAGTATCTATCTTGTCCCCTTGCTTGTGTGTTGGTTCCTCTTCTTAGCTAAAACCACAAAATGTCTCAATTTCCTGGCAGTTAACAAGTCTGGAGTGCTATTCTCACTGCACTCAATTACTCATCTAAGTGGCATGACAACTCGGAGCATGTGAGGCGCGAACATCACGTGCCATTTACTCTGTGTGGCCTGGTAAACTAATTAAGGCAACATGGAGCGCTAATGCTCTACATAACATGGCGTAATAATGTCAGGGATGAAGTGTCCTTGGGAGACGCTTCACGTCGAGCCGGAATGAAGGCCCTAATGAAACAAAATGAAAGGCGTCCCCTTCAAATGCTCAGATCTCAGGTTGAAGTATTTACGTCCCCTTTGATGAATATTTGAATTCAGTCTTGTGCCATTTGGGAACGGTGAATAATTCACTTTGGCAACTCATAAACAGTATTTCATTAGCTTTGTGGAGTTTGTGCTAAAGTTTAAGAGGGCTCTAGGTTTTCGCTTGGCGAAGTTAGTGAAGGCTTACAAAGCTACAGAAAAGTATCCAAACAAACCCCTGTGTTGCAAAGAGAACATCTCTAGGCAACATGATGACCATATACGTACATAATAGACGGTCCTTATAGAATTCCTTCAAGCCATAACAAGTTCAGAATGAAATCTTTAGTCTCAAAGTCTCTGAAAATCTTTAAATGAAGCGAGGTACCAAACTTTGTACAATAAAAGACAAGCTGTGAAGCTTTGTGTATTCAGCAAATATGATGTCCAACACTGAACAGTGATTCCGAATATTGACTACTGTTTAGTAGAATTATTCGTCAGCGTGGTGGGAGGATATAGAATTGCTTCATAAACCCATCTTATTTCGAATGAATGTATGTAAATGAAAATATCAAATGCTGTGGAACAGTGCTCAAAATAAGATGGGTTTATCCTCCCACCACGCTGACGAAGAGTCAATATCCGGAATCACTGTTCAGTGTTGAACATCATATTTGCTGAATACACCAAGCTTCACAGCTTGTCTTCCATTGTACAAAGTTTGGTACCTCGCTTTATTTAAAGATTTTCAGAGACTTTGAGACTAAAGATTTCATTTTAAATTTGTTATGGTTTGAAGAAATTCTATAAAGAAAGCTACAGAAAAGACAGGCCTAATCTAATTCACTGGCCCCAGGTGGCCAATGTGACCAGTCAGATACTGAACCACCAACCTCATTCTTCCATCACCCAGTTTCCACCTGCCTGCATTAGTACTTGCAACCAGTTCAGCGGGTGGCACTGGCTGTCAGTTTCGTCTTTCCTTCGTCTCAGTGCTGCCCTCAAACTGAGCAGGTAGGAGGATAGGGACAAAACTAGAATTAGATGGCTGTCAGGAGTGAGCTGGCAGTAAATCACCCCGGGCAAGTTGGGGTTAACTCTTTATTAGCAGGAATACAATCTGCAGAGACTTGGCAGCAGTTCATCCCCAATTGGTCTTGTCCCATGGTTCAGATGCCTGCCTCCCCACAGCTATCAATGTACTCTCCAGGGTTCTTCCCAAGCAATTGGAGACTGCACCTGAGTGAAGCCAACCTCTCTGCTCTTTTCATGCCTCTCTTGGTGCTGGGAGGGGAGCTTGTCCCAGCAGGAGGGGGAGAAACCCATGACTCTTCACCAGCCTGACTGATCTCTGCCTCTTGGCTTCCCACCTTCCACTCGCCAGCTTCAGCTTCTCCCTCTGATTCTGAACTTCGCCCTGCCACAGACTCCCACTACTCACTAAGCCCTGTTACCTCTTAAGCTTCAGATTCCTCCTCTTCCCAATCTTCTCCCTCTGATCACTCATCGTTGTCCCACCACCACTCCCCGGACACACAAAGCTGCCTTATAACTGAGCCGAACCATTGAACCACCCACTGACTGGGGTTTCAGACAGTGAGTCTTTCCCATTTGTACCTAGAGTTGCTGTGGCCTGAGACTTGACCACGGGCATCTACAGGTGGTGAGGGAGGGGAGTTGCTCCATCCAAGCACCTTAGCATCATGCAAAATGTATTAACAAATGCCAATAATAAGTTGCCGCCTGAAAAGTAAGGACTAGGCCAAGGATGGGAAACTTTTTCAGCCCAAGGGCCATATATCCTTTTGTGCAACCTTCCAGGGGCCACAGGCCAGGGTCGGCAGAGCCAGAGGTAAAAGTGTGCAGGTCAACACATGTGAATTTTATCTTTTTACAACAGGCTGATTTGGGTGTACCAGTAATACCACTGCTGCTCCAGAAGAAATTCCTAATGAATTCAGACTTTTTAGATTAGAACCTGTTTTACTTGGTTACATATTGAAATAGGAATTAATTGAAAATCTAAATTAGCTATGTAGCAGATACAGTAGGTTCCGGCCTATCCCCTTCACTTTCTGGGAGAAAGACATATTTCTTATAATGCTGCTTCTCTACATCAGCAAGTCATGAGGCAAAACACACAACAAAGAAGGCTATTCGGGAATGAAAATATGATATTCCTTAATCGGGGACCACAATTGGAGAACCCTTGCACCTGGCAATCATTCCTCGCATGGCCCGTGGCTGAGACGGTTCCATTAACTCCAATCTCTGGGCCTAGACATTAATGGCTACCCCTCAAGAAACAAATATCACTGCGGGTCAAAAAGCTGGTGTGAATTCATTTGCAGCGGATTGACAGCCATTTAGAAAACAAGAGACAAAAGGACGACTCCAAACAATGGGAGAAGTTTTCAGGACCTCTTCTGGAATCTGACAACATCATATCATCTGACAATAACAATGCATGTTCTTTGAATAAACACAAGAGTCATATTGGCGACGAGCAGAAACACCTCGAGACGTCAGCTCCGATTCTGAAATGCAAACGACAGCACAGAGGGGCAAAGTATTCAGTTTCATCCACATGTGAAATGAAGCAGCTCAGAGCTGCTCGGAGCCTATTATTTAGACTCTCCCGTAAATCACTGAAGCATTTAACCAATGTACTAATCTTCTTTTACTGTGTGAACCTGAACTGACTCTCGAAAGCAAAAAAAACCCCCCTCAGTGAAGTAGATTTGCCAGGGGGATGCGTGCTAATGCATGCAGTGTAGGCGCCAGATAAGGAAGATGGGCATGGCATACGCTATTGTCCTCTGCGGCAACAATCGTTTCCGGATGCTTGCCGTAGACAGGCTCTCGGAGGTAGATCAGGCAGAAATATCAGCTCAGCTTCTCAAAAGAAACTTTTGCCGTCCGTTCTTCCGGTAGCCGTGAGCTCAGGAGGGCTCTCAGTGGAAAGCCCTGTTCAAACCATTGAAGTGTGGTAGAGGAAGGAGGTGCAAAAATTGACAAAGGAGGCCCTCTTAGCTGTTCCACCACCTTCCAAAGCTCGGGTGGGTGGCCCAGGAGACGGCTTTCCCTGCAACAGCCCCTAAGTTGTGGAACACCCTCCCCATAGAGGTGCACCCAGCACCTTCATTATATTGTTGTTTAGTCGTTTAGTTGTGTCTGACTCTTCGTGACCCCATGGACCAGAGCACGCCAGGCACTCCTGTCTTCCACTGCCTCCCGCAGTTTGGTCAGACTCATGTTTGTAGCTTCGAGAACACTGTCCAACCATCTCATCCTCGGTCATCCCCTTCTCCTTGTGCCATCAATCTTTCCCAACATCAGGGTCTTTTCCAGGGAGTCTTCTCTTCTCGTGAGGTGGCCAAAGTATTGGAGCCTCAGCTTCAGGATCTGTCCTTCCAGTGAGCACTCAGGGCTGATTTCCTTCAGAATGGATAGATTTGATCTTATTGCAGTCCATGGGACTCTCAAGAGTCTCCTCCAGCACCATAATTCAAAAGCATCAATTCTTTGGCGATCAGCCTTCTTTATGGTCCAGCTATTTCAGCAAATGCTAAAGAGACACCTCTCTATCCTTGCCTTTGACCCTTGAGATGTGTGTTATCAGGGCCTATCGTATGCCTGTGATTGTAATCTGTTTTAATTGTTTTTAATTGTAAATTGTTGTAACCTGCCATTGAAGGGTGGGTAATACATTTGATTGTGATGATGATGATCAGTGACATAGCACGGGGTGGTTGCCAGGGAGAAGAGTCGGTAGAAGAAGATTGGAAAAAATTTAAAGTATATTGACAGAAACATTGTAAAATTAATGAGTCTTAGAAGGATGTGGGAATGAAGTTACATTCCCTCAGTTTAGTAGAAGTTTAGTAGAAATGCAACAAAGAATTAAGTAAAAGTAGATTGATAATGGGTTAAATTGGAAAAATTCAAGGTTAGACCGTTAAGATAAATTATAGAATAAAAATTGAGAAAGATGGGAAGAACTTGCTGAAATAGTGAATTGAATTAGAATACAAAAAAAGGGAGGTGTGAGGAGGTTGATGAAACAAGTAAAGGAAAGGTAAAGATATGGAATACTAGATGTGTGGTTTTTTTTGTTTTTTGTTTTTTGCTGTATTGTTGTATGGCTTTTATATGTTGTATATGTTTTGTTATTGTTCGTTTTCTTTTTTGTTGTGTTTTTTTTCCTGTAACTTTTAAACTTTTAATAAATATCATTTTTTAAAAAATACATTTGATTGTGATGATGATGATCGGTGACATAGCATGGGGTGGTTGCCCCCGGCACAGAATTGTTAGGGGCACAAAATTTCAACACCCCATCCTGCCTCGTTACAGCTGCACACTTCCATCGTGTTAAAAACGGCTTCTCCATGCAAACCAGGAAGTGACCTCTCCAGACAGCACAACAACTCTTCTTTTCTTATTTCTGTGGCTGCAATCTCCTGGATGACGCGGATACCATTAGGCAGTTGAATGTGCATGTGTACTCTGTCCATTTTCCTCCCTCCACACAGCCCCAGATGCTGGCAACCCACGCTATGCCACTGACAACAGCAACAACACAGCACAGAACAACTACTTTATGTTTCTGTGCCTGATTCAAATTGTTGCACAGCTTAGGACCCCAGTATCTTCTGGAACATGTTTTCATGGATGGATCACCCCCTGGTGAGGTTGGGATTGTCTGTGACTGATGGGGGGGGACTAGTTAGATCAGTCTGCCCCTAAAAACTAATGAAATCTGAGGCATTTCTGAATGTTCCGGGGGATTTTCCAAGTAGCATGGGGAGTCCACAGGACTTCTTGGTTTACTGAGGAGTTCCAGATAATGAAGCAAGCCAGATGTTGGCTAGAGTGCAGGTGGCACAAGTCTCAACATCAATATGACCAGACAGAGGTATGAGTGCATAGATGTTCCTGCCATGTGGCAGTGAAGACAGCATATCTCTCAACCTCTATTGCATCCTCAATGGTAGACTGCCTGGTCCAGATCAGTGTGGCATCATTCACAACAGACCACTCAATAGCCTAATAGCCTGTTCTGAGAGATTTGTGAGATCACTCAGATCTATGCTTAGCATGATGCCACAATTGGTTCAGGCTTGTTGGAGGTCCTTGGAGCACTATCGAATTACAGTGGTACCTCGGGTTACAGACGCTTCAGGTTACAGACGCTTCAGGTTACAGACTCCGCTAACCCAGAAATAGTACCTTGGGTTAAGAACTTTGCTTCAGGATGAGAACAGAAATTGCGCGGAGGCGGCGCAGTGGCAGCAGGAGGCCCCATTGGCTAAAGTGGTACCTCAGGTTAAGAACAATTTCAGGTTAAGAACGGACCTCCAGAATGAACTAAGTTCTTAACCCGAGGTACCACTGTACAGCTTGTGAAACCAGTTTCAGTTGTTACCACCTGACAGTGTAAACAGGATGCTTGAAGAGGTGAGGCCATGGGCATGCCCTCTCAATCCCTTTCCTCATGACTGGTAAGATCCAATGGGAGGGGACTGGTTGGATGGGTCCCAGGACTGGTCAATGCCTCACTATGGGCGTCCAACACCTTGAAGATGTCCTCCCTGGATCAACATATTTTAGAACTGGAAGCTGCCTGTTTCCAGACCATCGATCCATCTAGTCCAGCACTGCTTGCTCTGATGAGCAGTGACACTTTAGAGCAGAGCTTTCCATGTTGGCGACACACCTTTTAGACATGCATCATTTTGCGGTAAGAGTAATTCAGTTTTACTAGCAAACCAGAGGTCAAATTAACACACCCTCAGCATCTAACAGTGCAGTCCTGTGCCTGTCTACTCAAAAGTAAGATTTAATGGGTTCAATGAGCCTTATTCCCAGGTATATGCAGCCCTGGGAGGAGCGCAGGGAGCATCCATACGACACACCTACACACTGCAGCTGACACACTAAGGTGTCACAACGCACAGTTTGGAAAGCTCTGCTTCCAAGCCTTTTAGAGAAGAGTCTTTCCTAGCCCTAGGAGATGCTGAAGATTGAAGCTGGGATGGAGTTTGCGGTACCTTCTGCATGCAAACTATCTGCTGCATCACTGAGCATCAATCATTTCCCTCCTCTTCCTCCTAAAATGGCATAAACATTTTAAAGGAGGAGGAAATGGTGGTGCCTTACTATTCTGACCTCCATCAACTCACGGTGCATCAGTAAATGACTAAACATTTAGAAGGTCACACTAGCAGTTTCTCTACGTTACTACGCTGAAGACATCCTGGCTTCCTAATGATGATCAAGAGCACATTCAGCATGTTAAGAACTGCATATAGTTGATAGTGAACCAAGGGTTGGGATATGAATCTGAAGGTAAACAGAACGGATGGTTTTACAGTCCCATGGTGTAGGCACAGAAGAAAAGATGCAATCATTCTTCATTGGGAGAACATAAGTGCTGTGCAAACTGGGTCAGATGAACAACCCATCAAGCACCAAACTCAGCCAGGCAAGGACAAACAAAATTGGGAGCATATCTTCCCATTCGAACAGGAGGCAGGGAAGATGAATATTGGTTCTGGCCCAGAGGAACGCTATGCACAATAAGTGCCCGGTGTCCAGAGTTGATATGGGTATGTATACATTCACAGGTACATTATACCGGAGATTAAAAATAAACATTCCCCATTTGAGCCATGCATTGGCAATTCATGGTCTCCAACCCACTCAGGCATCAAGAAAATCCGCATGTCAGAATGTGGTTCCATGTGCATTTGGACTTGATTGAGATAACTGACCATACAATTAGAGAAGAAGAGGTCAGCATAGTATGTGTCATATCATTCCCCATAGCAGAATGGAAGCATTTCATAAGGGACACTGCCTTCTACTGAGACAGGTCATTGCTCCAACTCATATTGACCAGTAGAGTTCTCCAGGGTTTCAGGCAGGGGACGTTGCCAGCCCTGGGCCCTGACTTAACTGGGATTTGGAGAGATACACAAGTATATTTCCAGGTCAATCAGGATGGGGGAGCTACTTTGGCATAGTCAGAAACCACCTGGATCAGCTGAGATTGACTGGAAATTATCCCCACTCATCACAGCAAATCTAGCTTTAGGATTACGCACTTAACGTGTTCTAAGATCATTTAAAGAATGCACACATTATGTCTTCCTTTGGGGGGGCCCTCCAGATGTCTTTATTGTTGTGTGAAATATACTCAGAGTCGCAAAGTGATTTCATGCTCTTTATTCAGCTCATAGTGGTGAGGAGGAATGAATAAATGTCCCCTCACAGTATCTGCTTTATATACATTATTTACACAATGGGCTGCACATGATTGGCTAATTCTGGAATTCTACTGTAAGCCAATCAGGTTGTGGATTCACTTCTATCTGGAGCAGGATTGGGTGGTTCCTGCCAACCAATCATACTGCTGCATTGTTCTAGGACCAATCAGACTGCTGCATTCTGAATCCTATTGTTCTAGGACCAATCAGACTGCTGCCTTTTGGATCCTATTGTTCTAGGACCAATCAGACTGCTACAGTTTGGATCCTATTCAACTCAGTACATAACACCCCTCCCCTCTAAGTTCCAGTCCTGCCCGGGAGGTCGCATTCATAGTCCTCAAGGTATGCCGGCGGCCTACGTGTGCGTTGTGGCCTGGGGTGTTCCCTGGTCCGGGCTCCGGGTTCTGGCTCGTGTTCCAAGGATGCTGGCTGTGATGCGGCTGTTTGGTCTGGTGCAACCGGCTCGCTCAGTCGTGGTTCTGGTTCCGGTGTCCTTTCGGCCTCACGGGTCCTCTCTGTATTTACTGATTCTGCCTCTCCTGCTGGCCCCTCCTGCTCTATGGGCCTCACTGCCCCGCTGTTCCCTTGGGACTCCTCTGACCTGTCCTCCTCCTGGTTTTCTCCCGGGAATCGTCGCCGTATCTGGTCGCAGTGGCGGCGCCAGCATTGCCCCCCATCCGTTAGCACCTCGTACGACACGGGGCCAGTGACCCTGGTGATTGTGGCGGGTACCCATGCTGGGCCTGCCCCAAAATTCTTTGCGTACACTGGGTCCTGGGCCTCGAAGGTCCGGGGGTTCCTGCCTTCCCCCACCACTACCTCATCCTGAGCTCTATCGGGGTGAAGGCGGTCCAATCTGATTGCAAGGCGCCGACCCATTAGTAGTTCAGCGGGGCTCCGGCCAGTCGTTGAGCTGGGGGTGCTGTGCTGTGCTAGAAGGAATGTGGCAAGGCGGTACTCCCAGTCCCCTTGCGTCATGCGGCGAAGGGTGTCCTTGGTGGTCCGCACCATGCGTTCTGCTTGGCCATTGGTGGCAGGGTGGAACGGCGCCGAACGGATGTGGCGGATGGCGTTCTGCGCTGTGAAGGTTTGGAATTCTCCTGACGTAAATGCAGTCCCGTTGTCTGAGACGAGAGTGTCAGGGAGCCCGTGGGTTGCAAACAGCCTGCGTAGTACCCGGATGGCTGCGGACGTGGAAGTGGACGGTACCAGTGCGACTTCCAGCCATTTGGTGTAGGAGTCCACCACTATGAAGAATGTTTTCCCCTGAAAGGGGCCAGCGAAATCCACATGCAGGCGTGACCATGGTGCTCGGGCGGACTCCCAGGACTGGACTGGGGCCCTTGGGGGGTCTGGGCGGGATTCTTGGCAGGCCTGGCAGTGTTTGACCCAGGCCTCTATCTCTCCATCGATCCCCGGCCACCACACATAACTCCTGGCAAGGGCCTTCATTCTTACTACCCCTGGATGTGTCTCGTGTAGGGCTGTGAGGACCCTTTTGCAGAGGGGCTGGGGAACAACGACTCTGCTTCCCCATAACAGGCACCCCTTGTGGGCCGACAGTTCATGTTTGCGGGTTGTGTAGCCGGCGAATTCTGGCCCGGGGCTGCTGCTGGGCCATCCCCTCCACACCCAGTCCAGGACCCGGGAGATGACCCTATCTTTCTTGGAATGGTGTGCAACTTCTTGTGCCTGAATGGGGCGGTCGGGAAGCAGCTCCAGGCTCATAACCTCTTGTGCAGGTGCTGGGTCAGGGCCTGTTTCCGGTAGTGGTAGCCTGCTGAGGGCGTCCGCATGGCCCATCGCCTTCCCAGGTCGGTGAATCAGTGCATACTGGTAGCTGGCAAGGAAAATTGAC
This sequence comes from Podarcis pityusensis, assembly GCF_964106645.2. Classification (NCBI taxonomy): domain Eukaryota; kingdom Metazoa; phylum Chordata; class Lepidosauria; order Squamata; family Lacertidae; genus Podarcis; species Podarcis pityusensis. Next base: position 11,856,889 of record NC_138032.1, on the reverse strand, counting down.
CACCTGAGGACGCGAGGAGACAGCACTTGGGGGGTCTGCTTTTCGGGGGCAAACAAGCCAAGCAACGGCTTGTGGTCAGTCACCACGGTGAAGGGCCGCCCGTACAAGAAATCATGGAATTTTTTTTACTCCCTTTACGATTGCCAGACCCTCCTTGTCGATTTGCGAGTAGTTCCGCTCGGTTGTGTTGAGTGTCTGGGAAAAGTACGCCACCGGTACCTCTCTTCCATCCGGGAGTTGGTGCCCCAGGACAGCTCCAATGCCATAGGGTGAGGCGTCGCATGCTAGCACCACCGGCAGCCTCTCGTCGAAGTGTGCCAAGACCGAGTTTGAGACAAGCAAGTCCTTGACTGCCTGGAATGCGGCCTCCTGGCGCTGGCCCCACACCCAAGGGGCCCGCTTGTCCAGGAGTCTGTGTAGGGGCTCCGCTACCGCCGCCTTGTGGGGAAGGAAGGAATGGTAAAAGTTCAATAGTCCCAAGAAGGCCTGAAGTTCAGTCTTGTTCTTGGGCGCTGGGGCATCACAAATGGCCCGTACCTTGTCCCCAGTCGGGTGGACCCCTTCTGCGTCCACCATAAATCCCAGAAAGTCCACCTGAGGCACTCCTAGTAGACATTTTTCCCGCTTCACCTTGAGACCCGCCGTCTGGAAACGGTGCAGAACGATGCGGAGGCGGTCCTCAAACTCCTCTGGTGTGGGGCCGGCAATCAACACATCATCGAAGAAGGGGGTGACGCCAGGAATCCCTTTAAGGAGAGAGTCCATTATATTCTGGAATATGCCTGGTGCCACGCTGACACCGAATTGCAGCCGCTTTACCCTGAACGCTCCTCTGTGCGTCACAATCGTCTGTGCCTCTGCTGTGGCCTCATCTACTGGCAGCTGTTGATATGCTTGGGCCAAGTCCAGCTTGCCAAAAATTTTCGACCCAGCCAGGGTGGCAAGGACATGGCTGACCACTGGCACTGGGTATGCGTGGGCCGTGAGGGCCTTGTTTATGGTACATTTGTAGTCTGCGCAGATGCGGACCGAACCATTAGGCTTGACGGGTGTGACGATTGGGGTTTCCCAGGGAGCATTAGGCACCGGCTCCAGCACTCCTTGCTCTACGAGTCGGTCCAATTCCTCGTCTATACGGGGTTTCAAGGCGAACGGGACCCGGCGGGCCTTGAGCCTGACCGGTCGTACTGCGGGGTCAAGCTGTAGCGCAATGGGGGGGCCCGTATACTGTCCCAATTTCCCATCGAAAACCCCTGGAAATTCCTTGCATATGGCGTCCACGTCCACTTGTAAGCTAGTGTGGTTCACCCCGGTGACAGCTAGCCCCAGTGGTCCAAACCATGCCAATCCCAGTAAGCTAATGTAGGGGCCCTTGACCACAAGCAAGTCCAGTTGCCGCGTCCGCCCTCGGTATTGCACCCTGAAGGTCCCCACCCCCATTGTGGGGACCTTACGTTTCTGGAAGTCCCGGAGGGTGAATGGGGCCGGCCTGAGTTTGGGACCCCCAGTGGGACACAGTTTCCTTAAGGTCCTTGCCGAGATTATGGATAGAGTTGAACCCGTGTCAAGCTCCATGCGGCATGGGGCCCCCTCTATCTGTACCTCTACATAAATTTTCTCTACGTTGGGGTGGGGCAACTGGTATACCTGGAAGTCCGTGAGCTCCGTCGAGTTGCCTTGGTGCGTTGGGCCCCGGGACCTGGGGCTCTTGGATTGGTCATCTGATGCCTGGTGTCGGGTGGGCCGAGCCCGACACACCCGGGCGATGTGTCCCGATTTTCTGCACTGCCTGCACTCTGCGTTGCGGAAACGGCAGGTCCTCCTCTCGTGACTCTCCCCGCAGCTTGCGCAGTTCCCTCCTTCTCGTCGAGGCAGCTGTGGTCTGTGCGCTGCTTGAGTGCGCTGCTGTACTCGGTGCACCTCCTCCCTGTCGGATCCTGAGTCGTCGGTGAGGTCTTCATGGTGGACCCTCGGTTGGGATGGCAGGCTCGGCCGTGCCTCTTGGGTCGACCTCTCGGCAGCTTCTGTTGCCAGGGCCTCCTCCAGAGCGACCTGGAACGTTAGGTCCTTCTTAGCGTAGAGGCGCCGTTGCAGCTTCTCATCCTTCAGGCCACCGACGAGGCGGTCACGAAGCATGTTCTCCAGCTCTGAGAAGTTGCAGAACCGGGCGGCTTGGCGGAGAGAGGTCACAAACCCAGTTATGGTTTCCCCAGGGGCTTGCCGCTTTGCGTAGAAGGCATTTCGACGAGCCACCACTGAGGGCTGCGGCGAAAAGTGCCCCTTCAGCTGTTCCATTATTGTTTTGTATGGAACAGTAGCGACGTCTTCAGGCGCAAGGAGAGCCCGGGCGATTTCAAACGTCTCCTCTCCGCAGACGCTGAAGAATATCGCCCTCTTCTTGGCGTCTTCTTCGTCGGTGACCCCTTTGGCTTCTAGGAGGAAGGTGAAACGGGAGGCGTACGCTTCCCAGTCTCCAGATGCTGGGTTGAATGGCGAGAAGCTGCTGTTGGCTGCCATTCTGAGTTCCTTGTGCCCCGGAGCTGAAGCCTGGATACACGGTGCGAGGCAGCGGTGCGGCAGTTGGCGGTGCTGCGGTGCTGTGTGTGGCAGTCAGCTCAGCGGGATCCCACCTTCGTCGCCAGTGAAATATACTCAGAGTCGCAAAGTGATTTCATGCTCTTTATTCAGCTCATAGTGGTGAGGAGGAATGAATAAATGTCCCCTCACAGTATCTGCTTTATATACATTATTTACACAATGGGCTGCACATGATTGGCTAATTCTGGAATTCTACTGTAAGCCAATCAGGTTGTGGATTCACTTCTATCTGGAGCAGGATTGGGTGGTTCCTGCCAACCAATCATACTGCTGCATTGTTCTAGGACCAATCAGACTGCTGCATTCTGAATCCTATTGTTCTAGGACCAATCAGACTGCTGCCTTTTGGATCCTATTGTTCTAGGACCAATCAGACTGCTACAGTTTGGATCCTATTCAACTCAGTACATAACATTGTGCTTTCTTGTTTATTTTAGTATTGATGGTGGTAGGGCAGTTACATACAATGCCACCTTCAACACAGAAAAAGGGTTTGAAAGAAACACACTGCTTCATTTCCCGTTGTTGTGTGTTGTGTGCAACTTCCTGCAGAAATCCCGCATTTTTTATACCACAAATGCTCTGAGGAGAGGGTGTCGCACGTTTGTTGTGCTATAGGGCAAAAGTACCCCTCCAGACAGCACAAATGTGGCATTACAGAACAACTAATGATGAGTGGTCAGTACAGTGGTACCTCTGGTTACATACGCTTCAGGTTACAGACTCCGCTAACCCAGAAATAGTACCTCGGGTTAAGAACTTTGCTTCAGGATGAGAACAGAAATCTTGCTCCGGCGGCATGGTAGCAGCGGGAGGCCCCATTAGCTAAAGTGGTGCTTCAGGTTAAGAACAGTTTCAGGTTAAGAACGGACCTCTAGAATGAATTAATTTCTTAACCCGAGGTACCACTGTATAGCTCCACCACCAATGCTCAATTTGTTGTGTCAATGACGTTGCAAAATGCACACCTGAAGGGGCCCTCTGAAACCTTTGTCCATTTTGTTGAGATGTGCAACAAAGCTGTCATACAGTGATACAGAAGACAGCAAGACTCCCACTCCTCTATGTTTTCCTTTCAAATTTGAAGGAGCTGGGAAGCTGGTTTGACTTAGAAGCCTGGGGCTTGTGCAAAAACCATGACTGCATGCTAGACATATGCTAAGCGATTATGGAAGCTTCCTTTGGACTTCTGTCCTCTGGCCTCCTCTGGAAAGGAACAGCCTCTTTTTCGGTGTGGAGATTGGGTGCTGAGAATATGAGCAGATGGTGTTTTCTCTCACTGCAAAACATTTGGCGTGTGCCGTCTGGGTTCATAATGCCATCCCTGATCTGAGATTGGGCATGAGAAACAAGATAGGAAATGAGCAATGCATAGCACATTGTGGGAGGAAAAAAATATGTGTTTTCTAGCTTCTTCCAGGAACAGGAGTGGCCTTCCAGATTATTTTTTTCTGGACTCCAACTCCCATCATCCATGCTAACTGAGGCTGAAGGGAATGGGAGTCCAACGACAGCAAGCTGGGAATAAAGCAACATAATTTGCAATAAGTTACTTGAACCGGGGGCAGGGGGTGATAGAAAGCCAGCCTATTTCTCCCTCGCTAATTCTTTAATGAAACAATTGTTGTTGTTTAGTCGTTTAATTGTGTCCATCTCTTCGTGACCCCAAGGACCAGAGCACGCCAGGCACTCCTGTCTTCCACTGCCTCCCGCAGTTTGGTCAAACTCATGCTGGTAGCTTCGAGAACACTGTCCAACCATCTCGTCCTCTGTCGTCCCCTTCTCCTTCTGCCCTCCATCTTTCCCAGCATCAGGGTCTTTTCCAGGGAGTCTTCTCTTCTCATGAGGTGGCCAAAGTATTGGAGCCTCAGCTTCAGGATCTGTCCTTCCAGTGAGCACTCAGGGCTGATTTCCTTCAGAATGGATAGGTTTGATCTTCTTGCAGTCCATGGGACTCTCAAGAGTCTCCTCTAGCACCATAATTCAAAAGCATCAATTCTTCGGCGATCAGCCTTCTTTATGGTCCAGCTCTCACTTCCATACATCACTACTGGGAAAACCATAGCTTTAACTATACGGACCTTTGTCGGCAAAATGAAACAATACCTTCTGGTTATTTTTCTCACTTTCCCTACATTCTGCTGCTGCTTCAATTAGTTAATGTTGGACTTTCCTTTTGAATTCATGATGGCCACAAACAGCTTGTACTTAGAATGCCTTTGTTTACAAGGAGTAATAAACCTCCAGTTTCATTATTGTTGCAACCAGCCATCTTACCAGACTATTTATTTCTGCGCTCCCCTCCTATATATATATAACAAACTCCAACATGTCACAAGTAGCCCACCCTCATCCTAAGGCAGGAAGGCTAACCCCCATTTTGGAAACCTGATGCAACAATGTAAGTAGACAGAGCCAGGATGGATGGAGTCCAGAGTACTGATAGGGATGCAAATCACATCCTCCTTTTATAGGCATTGGAGTGTCGGATTTTATGAAGTGTGTGTTGAAAGATGTATATACATTTTTGTATTCTTGTATTCTATGCACATTAATCGTGCTGCATGGTTTATTTCAGCATTTGGTTGCAAATAGGTATAGGAAAGCACAGAAGATCTTAAAGGTTTGGTTCTGGCTTCTAACACCCATTTAGGCCTAACTGTCAGTTCCTGGATATAGAGTGTCAACAGCTACAAGACCATTTTGTGGTTAAAGCAGTTAGATGTTGAAAAGAGGGAACTCCTGGACATGTGGTCAAAATAAGAGATACCAAAGGTTGGACAGTTAGGGACCTCTGGGAATACTTGGGTAACAAACTATCTAGGTCATTTACTGAAAAGAAGGGGTTGGCCTAGTGTGCTGCTTACTGGAAATAGAGAGGTGTACTGAGGTCTTTAGCCAATGAGCTGAGCAGACTTAGAATAGAAAGTAATAGTCATAAGCTAAGAAGATATAAAAGCAGAACACAGCCATTGTTTAGCACCATTCACTGGGGACCTGAGGCAAACTCTGTGTTGCTGTGATATGAGCACGATAAAGGGATGTGGGTGGCACTGTGGTCTAAACCACTGAGCCTCTTGGGCTTGCCGATTGGAAGGTCGGCGGTTCAAATCCCTACAACAGGGTGAGCTCCTGTTGCTCTGTCCCAGTTCCTGCCAACCTAGCAGTTCGAAAGCACACATGCAAGTAGATAAATAGGATAAATAAGTAAATAAATAGATAAAGTGGAGATGAGTGACACACTCCATAGTCGCCTCTGACTGGACTTAACCATCCAGAGGTCCTTTACCTTTACCTATGAGCAGGATGTGGTCCATGATCCATCGCTGACAAAGAATTGGTTCTTCTTCTGTCTATGTTGCTTCAAGATCTTGTAGAGCTTAAGTTTTACTGTGTGAAAAGGGTGTGGCTGTCTATTTGTCTATTTTCTGCTAATGAATAAAATAACTTTATTGAGCACCAACTTTCTGTTGACTGGGTCTGATCTGGTTAAAATGTTTGGTGAACCCCAGATGAATCATTTAAGAAGCAAAGTTGGAGTGACAATCTCCCATTCCTACCTAATCTTCATATGAGCATGCAAGTGTGTGAGTTGGCTGCACCCATCCCTGGGGGGTTGGGAAGAGGTGAATGTTGCCCTCAGGCCAAAAGAATGGATAGCCACCCCCATCCTAAAGGATTGTTTTAAAACTTTGCAACAACAGCATCACTTGCAAGAAGGATCCGTGTTAAGGAGAGCTTTTCTCACCACCAGTTTGACAGTGAAATGTGATTGGCCTGAAATTTTAAAAATACAGGACTCATTTCAAGAAATAATAACAAACAAGAGAGGTCAGTGTGTACATTTCACTACCCACAAAGGGCACCCCAAAGGAAGGAGCATTGTTCAACTTATATAACACCTTAACATATTACAAATTTCCCATGACTGTTATACTTGCAGTAGGTTTATAAACCTTTTCTTTGATGCTAAAGGCACTAAAAAGAAAGCAGGAAGTGCTGTATCTCCCCCCAGCGAAAGGAATCTGTCGTTCTATTAACTTCTACTCCCAGAAAAGGAACAAAATATATATCCAAACGTAAGAGAGGGAGAAAACAGCACATTTTCTATTTCCTTAAAATTTAAGTGTGCCTGTATATCCCACTTGGAAACAAAAACTGAAACAAAACACAGGGCACTTAATATTGATTTTTAACACAAGGAATTTAAAACCAGCAAAGATTCTTTGACACACAGAGAAAATCCAATATCGAGTTGCTCCTCTTCTATGACAAATATTTCTTTGTGCAGTTTTTCAAAAGAGGCATTTGGTAACGATCTTGGCGGAGAACTCTGGGGTCCTGGCTGCCCATGATGCACTGGTTTCTGAGAAGGAGAAAACCTGAGAATACAGCTTCTCTCTCTCTCTCTCTCTCTCTCTCTCTCTCTCTCTCACACACACACACACACACACACCCCAATACCAGATGTACCCTGCACAGTTCACTGGAGATTTTGGAGATGAATACTTAAGATTTGCTTTCCTTGAAGTTCCACTGTATGTAACAGAACTTGCACAACTTGTGTTTATAGTGTTCCTAAATTCTTAGCTCTGCAGCATACAGAATAACTCCTTGGTGCTCTTCCAGCACAGCTTGAGTCTGGGCTAAGGAATTTGAGCCCCTGCGTTCTGATTCGATACATTATATCCAATCACAGAACATTTCAGGATTTGGGCCTCTGCCATTGGCCCTCAAACTCTGACTTATGATTCGCAGCTTGGAACTTTAGACAACCAATCACATTGGGAGTGGGAGTGGCCCAGGCCTCCAGAAATGTATATAAGCAGTTGCTTTGCCGCTGTTGTCCAGGTCTGTTTGTTCAGTAAAGGTTCTTGCTGTTATCACTGTGTCTTGCCCTATGGGAACACACCTACACTTCATTTATCCACACTTACATTGCTCTTTCCAGGCAGAAGGCAGCGCTTTAACACTTTGTGTCTCAGTGTTGTTGTTGTTGCTGCTGCTGTTGTTGCTGTTGTTTTGCCCCAAGCTTTCTTCACAAAAACCAGATCTTCATAGCAGAATAGAACATAAATTCAGGTTTTCTGTGGATTAACGTCTCTGCTCCAAATGCATTTAAAGGAGCAGGTTTCCACGAGGAAAAGCTCGGAGCAAGAGAAAGAAAAAAAAGAAAGGGTGTTTGGACACGGAGCGAAAGAAAGACTGGAGGAAAGGTGGATAAGCCCAGTGTTTCCATATCATTATTTCCAGGCTCCCGCAGGACTTCGACAATAGTGCCCAAAGTAATGAAGAAGTAATGAAAATGCCGAACATATAGCAAGCCGATATGGTCCTCTCTGCTGACTAAATCTCTTAATAAAGGCGAAGCTAAATAAAGCAGGTGCGTAGTTATGACAACTCGCTGCACAGCACAAGAGAGGCCGAACCACAGAGGAATTAATTAAGTGCTACTTTCATGCTCGAAAGCCGAGACTCGGGAACAAGTGGCTTTGGCTCTGAAAACCACTTGTCAGTGCAGTGCAGATGGATGGATGGGTGGATGGGCAGATTACAGGCAATGTAATCTTACTCAGTTTTGTACTGAGGGAGAAAGGCCTTTTTGCATCCCACCTTTTCATCCTCAAAGCAGCGAGCGCCACAGAGCATAAAAACATATTATGACTAAACAGCCACCAAACTGGATGAAAGCAGGAAGAAGAAAAGCATCAGCAACATGAATCAGTGAAGGTAAATAAAAGAGCTGAGGTTGGGCCGACTGGGTTGAGCACAGTCTGAACCAGGTTTGGGGAAACAGTAGACTAGTTATTACAGGCACTTGCACCCCACTCTGGCAAATAGAAGGGGAAGAAATGGAGGCAGTGAGAGATCTTACTTTCTTGGGCTCCATGATCACTGCAGATGGTGACAGCAGCCACGAAATTAAAAGACGCCTGCTTCTTGGGAGAAAAGCAATGACAAACCTAGACAGCATCTTAAAAAGCACCTTGCCAACAAAGGTCCGTATAGTTAAAGGTATGGTTTTCCCAGTAGTGATGTATGGAAGTGAGAGCTGGACCATAAAGAAGGCTGATCAACGAAGAATTGATGCTTTTGAATTATGGTGCTGGAGGAGACTCTTGAGAGTCCCATGGACTGCAAGAAGATCAAACCTATCCATTCTGAAGGAAATCAACCCTGAGTGCTCACTGGAAGGACAGATCCTGAAGCTGAGGCTCCAATACTTTGGCCACCTCATGAGAAGAGAAGACTCCCTGGTAAAGACCCTGATGTTGGGAAAGATGGAGGGCACAAGGAGAAGGGGACGACAGAGGACGAGATGGTTGGACAGTGTTCTCGAAGCTACCAGCATGAGTTTGACCAAACTGCGGGAGGCAGTGGAAGACAGGAGTGCCTGGCGTGCTCTGGTCCAGGGGGTCACAAAGAGTCAGACACGACTAAATGACTAAACAACAAAGCGCCCCATTCTCTAGCTTCCATCTTGGGAAGCAGGAGTTCAAGGGCCCATTCCAGCCAGGCAAAAACAGCTGGGGCACAGCTAGGGAGAGTGAAATAAGGGCTGCATTTGGCCCTCAGGCCTGAGGTTCCTCACCGGTAGTCTACACCAGTGTTTCCCAAACTGGGGGATACTGACCCCAGGGGGGCTCTGGAATAATCCGGGGGAGGGTTACTAGCCTTGGATGCAATTGGTGGGCTTTGAATAAAAACAAGGAGATTGTGGGAACATAAAGAAAGAAGAGAACTTTGGAAAACCATCCGTACATGTTTCATCTGTTGTGTAATGACACTTACCACCAAGTTGGGCACCGTTGCAGGATGGTGACAATGCCTCCACTGGACACAGGGGTTGTGTTGGAGGTGAAGCCTTTTTGGCTTCATCCAGGCCCAGAAAGTGGGTTGCAGCTTGCCTGCCTATTTGGCCAATGGCAGGGGGGTGGGATTGGGGTGAGGCCAGGGGGGCACTGAGTAATATTTTTCTGAAAAGGGAAAAGAAGTTTAGTAACCTCTGGTCTAAAACAATCATATCTTGACCTGGTACTGAAAGGCAAGGAGGGAGAGAAGCATCCAAGGGTCCTGTGCCAAAGAATTCTGAACTCTGGGTGCCACCGCCAAGAAGGCCTTACACTGTGAGTCCACCTGCCGTATCTCAGGTGACCTTAAGGGTTGGTTTTTATTGGAAGGGTGCCACCAGAGACAGATGGCATGGTCTCACAGGTAGAAATCTTGATATGAGGTGCATGACAGGATGCCCCCACAGTGGCTGAGCCCAGATTCTGCACTGAAGGCACTGAATGGGGCAAACCAAATGTGGAAATTCTCAAAACATTTCTCTCAGAAGAACACCACTCTGCTCATTCGTATCAAATTACCAATCTTTGTGATGTTCCAATAGCGTGACATCAAGGAATTCAAGAGGCTGCCTTTTTCTGAGTGAGATCCCTGCTGCATCCTGGTCAGTGCCTTGGATTTGAGGCAGGTTTCCCTCAGTCCTGCCTGGAGATCTCATAGATTGAACTAGGGCTACTGTCTGTGCAACATGGTCCTCTATGACATGGCCCTTACCCTTTATACATGTCATTACTAAAAAAAATTATTTTATTACTGACTAGCTACAACTAAGGGCTTATACAAACCGTCACAGGTACATATATCTGTGTACATATCAACATGTCCATGCAGACTCCCACAATTTTTACACAATCACATCTTTTCTCCTTCCTTCCTTTATTTTTTTTGTTTAAATTCATGGAAGTTGAAGGACTGCAAGAATCAGACACTTGCAAATGTTTGCATGCAGTACACCGAACATGCGGTTCGTCTGTTTGTTTAGACTTCTCGAACGCCTTAGCTGAAATCTCTGCATCTCACCACCTCACGTACAAAAAAACAATTTAAAATCACAGTGAAACTCCTGGAAGCCAAACACTCAAGGTAAACAAACAAAGCAGCCCTCATATAAAACATTGGAGTGGGGCAGTCGTCAGAGTCATGAGCTGCCGGATTTGATATTAAAACTGCCTCCAGCTCACGCTGCAAGTCGAGCACCGGAGAATGCTTTTGAAAACACAAACAACAACCACAAACATGTTTTCAGGTGATGACAAAAAGGCAAAAGGATTTGTGTGGGCACTGCTGTTAAAAGACCACCCTGATGCCCACCCTGGGTGGCCTTATTGAGACAAAGCATCAGCCTCCCTTGAGGATTTTAGGGGCCAAGCAAGAACATTTGGGAGGAGTTGTTCCCACAGCTACATAAGTGCTTTCAGAGTGCGCTTATGGGGTACATTCAACAGAGATGATAAATCCTGAGCCTAGGCCACACCATTACTAATTGCAAGTGGAAAGCTCACATGCCCTTGAAATTGACCCAGAAACTCCAGCGGGTGCAGAATCCCGTGGCGAGGCTCCTTACGGGGTCTTCGCCGCAGGATCACATTCACCCAGTGCTATACCAGCTGCACTGGCTCCCGGTGGAGTACAGAATCAGGTTTAAGGTGTTGGTTTTAACCTTTAAAGCCCTATACGGCCTAGGACCCTCGTACCTACAGAACCGCCTCTCCTGGTATGCCCCACGGAGGACCTTACAGTCTTCAAATAACAACACCCTGAAGATCCCAAGCCCCAGGGAGATTAGACTGGCCTCAACCAGAGCCAGGGCCTTTTTGGTCGCAGCCCCAGCCTGGTGGAATGCTCTCTCACAAGAGACCAGGGCTCTGTGAGATTTGACATCTTTTCATAGTGCCTGCAAGACAGAACTGTTCCGCCAGGCCTTTGGCCAGGGTTCAGTCTGACTCATTTTCTCTTTGTATGAACAAGTACGAAGGAGGTTTCCCAGCCCGCTCACAGGTCCTTATAATATCAGTAGAAATAGTTGGTCCTGGCAAGTATTAACCGCTTTCAATTTTAACTTGAGGATGGCCATTTGTCCAGTCTAATTTTAATTTTATTTGAATTAATTTTGGGATGCATTTTAATCGATTGTTTGTTTGTTTTTATGTATATTGTGGTTTATGTATATTGAGGCTCCAATACTTTGGCCACCTCATGAGAAGAGAAGACTCCCTGGAAAAGACCCTGATGTTGGGAAAGATGGAGGGCACAAGGAGAAGGGGACGACAGAGGACGAGATGGTTGGACGGTGTTCTCGAAGCTACAAACATGAGTCTGACCAAACTGCGGGAGGCAGTGGAAGACAGGAGTGCCTGGCGTGCTCTGGTCCATGGGGTCACGAAGAGTCAGACACGACTAAACAACTAAACAACAACAAAAAACACATTGTGGTTTATATGATGTTAGCCGCTCTGAGTCCAGCTCCGGCAGGGGAGGGCAGGATACAAATAAAATTGATGATGATGATGATGATTCATACCCTGCAAGTGTCCTGGGAAAAACATAACATCCTGGGTTTTTTCCCCACGGCCATTTTGAGCGCCGTGATCTTGACCTTGAAAAAGCTTTTTTTTTCAGGCCCACAATCACATGTTTTGGGACTCTGTGAAAGCATAGTTCCCCAAAAGTGCATATTTTGGGCTCCACGATCTCGCGCTGGCCATGTGACTCATGCGAGAGCATGGACAGGAAGATACATGTCCTGGTTTCAGGTCTCAACATGTTGGCGGGCGTGCAAAACTGAATGTATCCCCGGTGGGTGGGTGGGATCCTAAGAACATAAGACGGGTCTGCTGGATCAGGCCAAGGGCCCAACTAGTCCAGGATCTCGTTCTCACATTGGCCAACCACATGCCTGTGGGCAGTGCTTTTCTTCTGGAAAAGTAGGTGGCAGTACTCACCATGAAGTTGGTAGAGTAAGTGCCACAGTTTTAACCAGTGCTTTTCTTCTAGAAGAAAGAGGTACCGGTACTGGGTACCTCTTGAGTACCCCCGGGGAAAGGCACTGCCTGTGGGAAGCTTGCAAGAGAGTCATGAGCACAACAGTAGTCTCTCCTCCTGCGATTCCTGAAACTGCTATTCAGAGCCATGCTGCCTCTGGAAGTAGAACACAGCCATCATGCCTTGTGTCTGCTCTTAGCCTTGAACTTGTCTAATCCTGTTTTAAAGCCAAGCAATTGGTTGCCATCGCTGCCTCCTGTAGAGTGAGTTCCATAGTTTAACGATGCTCTGCAAGAAGTTCTTTTTAAAGCTATCTTGGAATTTCCAACTTGCTGCTTCATTGGATGCCCACAAGAAGAAGAAACCTTTCCCTAACCACTTTTTCCATGATATCCAGAATTTCATATACTCCTTACTTGCCTTCCTCTAAATCCTAAAGGCTGAAATGCTGCGACATTTCCTCAGCAAGCAGCATGTACAAAATTCCATATATAGATTTGAACCAGCCAGTCAGTCTGTGGGCTGTAGACTGCATATTATTTCCATTCTGCATGTGTTTTATTTTTGGTGTTTATAAACATGGGAATTGTTAAGTACTGAGTTGAATAGGATCCAAAAGGCAGCAGTCTGATTGGTCCACAGGAGCCACCCAATCCAGCTCCAGGTGGAAGGGAATCCGCAACCTGATTGGCCTACAGGAGAATCCCAGAATTATCCAATCACGTGGGGCCCATTGTGAAAATAATGTATATAAGGCAGACATTCTGGGGGAACTTCTATTCCTCCTCCCCATTATGAGCTGAATAAAGAGCATGAAATCCACTCTTGACTCTGAGTATATTTCAGGAATAGAATCAACAAGGCTTTTTTTGTAGGATGAAGTAGAGGAATGCCATTGTATTTTTAAAAAAAAAAACAACAACAGCCAAATTTTCCATTTTGCATTGACTTATCTGATGCACCAGTTACGACAAAGTGTCACAAAGCAAGTCAATTTTTAGCGGGGATTTTTTTTATACAGTATTTTTCCATGTATAAAACGATGCTTTTTGCTGGAAAAAAAATAGGCAAAAAATGGACGTCGTCTTATACACAGATAGTGAATGCAGAGGGGGGATGTGTGGTTAATGTCAGCAGCAAACAAGAGATTGGCTGCAGCAACTGGGCAGACGATTGGCTGCTGCGGCAAGTGGGCGGGTGGGCTGTTGGTGGTGGCGTGCGGGCAGACAATTGGCGGCTGCAGCGAGGTGTGCGATCGGTAGTGGCTGTGGCAAGCGATTAGCAGTGACGGGCAGGCAGGTGAGCGATTGGCGGAAGTGACCCCCACCACCCCAAAAAGCTAAATAGCTTAATTTCTTAATTTTGGGTTGAAAGAAATAGGAATCGTCTTATACATGGTGTCTTATACATGGAAAAATACGGCACTTTCCTCACTCAAGCCATAAATACATTCAAAGTCCATTTCATGTAGATGTAAGAGAAAGGCCCCCTTTGGGAAAAGTTCCCTTTATATTTGCAACTACCTGCTCTTAGCTAGCGAAGTATTTGTATACTGTCATACCTTGGGTTACAGCCGCTTCAGATTGCGTTTTTTCAGGTTACGGATCGCCGAAACCCAGAAGTACCTGAACAGGTTACTTCAGGTTTCGGAGGTCGCGCATGCGCAGAAGCACCAAATTGCAACCCGCGTGTGTGCAGACGCGGGTTGCAAACACTGCGGGTTGCGAATGTGCATCCCACACGGATCACGTTCACAACCTGAGTGTCCACTGTATCAGCATCCTAGTGATGACGCATCTTACGTGAAAATAATCCCATCGAAGTCAAGGGATCCTTAAAAAGGAGGGCTGTTGTCGCCTCCACTCCAAACACACACTGACAAATGAATGCCTTCCAGCCAAATAAACTTTTGGCTTTTCAAAGCCCAGCTTTGCTGACGTTTGCCAGCATCTTTCCTTCTGCTATCATTGCAGCTTTTTGACATTAATATCTCCTAAGGAAGGAACATCCCAGTTTAACATGCCTCAAGAGACCAAGAACTTTTCATTTTAAAAATCGGCAGTAGCCACTTGCTGAACTTTCGCTGTCATCTCTGAGAAATGTATCAATTAAAGCCTGCAGCCTGGAGAAAGAAGATCTGAACGGCAGCGACTCGGAGGTGGGCTGGGTGAGGGTCAACAAACTGGGACTCATTCATATGCTGTTGGAGGAGATAGGTCGTCGTCCTGCTGTGCTGCATATGTGACAAAGGGGAACCCCATCAGGGTGAAGGCATTCTTTTTCATTGCCATGCTTGTTTAAGTTTGTTGGTTAACTTCTCTAGTGGGGGGGTTTCCCATGCGTTATGGTACCTATGGTGTCAGGCTTTGGGGAATTGACTTCCTCCCACTGTGGCAGTAGATAAGAAGATCAAACAAAAACCCTTTAAATCCCTACACGGCTTAGGACCCTTGTACCTACAGGACCGCCTCTCCTGGTATGTCCCACAGAGGACCTTACAGTCTTCAAACAAAAACATCTTGGAGGTCCTGGGCCACAGGGAGGTTAGGCTGGCCTCAACCAGAGCCAGGGCTTTTTTGGCTGTGGCCCCGATCTGGTGGAACGCTCTGTCACAAGAGACTAGGGCCCTGCGGGACTTGACATCTTTCTACAGGGCCTGCAAGACAGAGCTGTTCCACCAGGCCTTTGGCCAAGGCACAGTCTGACCCCTCCTTTGGTAATCCTCACAGAACTCTAGCCCAATGGTTGCCATTAATTGGATTTTGAATTGATTTTAGAATGAATTGGTTTTAGAATGCTGTGTTACTTTTATTGTTGTTAGCCGCTCTGAGCCCGGCTTCGGCTGGGGAGGGCGGGATATAAATAAAATTTTGTTATTATTATTATTATTATTATTATTATTATTATTATTATTGGAACGCATTACCAGTTAGAATCTTTAATAATCACAGTGAGAGAACAAAGAACACATCTCCTAGAAATGGCAGTGCTCCCAATTGAAGGTTTACCCCCACTTCCGTACCTATTAATCTACATCACTCCTATGTCTTGTAATCTGAGTTTGTAACCTCTGCGCTTTCTTTTCTAACACTTTCTGAGCTCTCTGTGTCTTGGGAGAAGGGGGGGGGGTGAATGCTGTCCAGAGACTGTGAATCTCTTCCAGTGTTTCTTCTGTTAGCTGTTCCCCATCCAGTATTACCCAGCTTCTGCCTTCTGAACTATGCCCCTCTGCAAACCACTGTTCCAAATCTATACTGTCTTCCTGCTCCTGGGAAGATTCAGGATCAGGGGAAGGGGGTGGCTACCACTATTTCTCCTCAGTGCAGACCTCCTCAGCACGGTCTCTGATAAGTGGTCTATGTTCACTCCTGATAGGTCCTTCCTGTGTCTAGCTACAATATTTCTAGCTGCTGAGGGTAAGTGACATGAGAGTTCCTTATTCAGGTGCATGTGTGTTGTTGTTGTTGTTATTGTTGTCCTGGAAGATACTGAATAGGGCAACGGAATGAAAGAACAATACCCACCATCTCTGTCCCCAATCTCTTTCCCCCCAGTTGCAAGATGTCTGTGACAAAAGTATCTCTTGCTAAATGTAAATCAACTGTGAAAAAGACTCTACGAACTGAAAATGGAGACCTTTCCTAGTTAGTTAGTTAGTTAGTTAGTTAGTTAGTTAGTTAGTTCTGTAACACATTTTTTAAAAAAACAAAAACTAATTCTAAAAAACTGGGAGTGAATCTTGGCTTGGTGTACAGCATAGGTATTGGGCCTTTTGTGTGGTGGCACCCACTCTTTGAAAGTCCCTTCTGTTCCATGCCAGACAGATGCTGTCTCTATGGTTTTTTCAGCAATTGTTGAAGGCCTCCCTTTTTCAACAAGCCTTTTAAATGGAGATCTTTGTCTGCAACAGTGTTGGATCTGCAATTGTTTTCATTTGTTATATTTATTCAAAAGCATTTATTTGTTTATTTTTCTTTCTGGTTTTCCATTTTCCATCGTACAGGCAAATAATGAGATATCTCACTCTAACCTGGAAACATTTGAATATTTCACTGAATATTTCACAAATCTCTAAGTGGCACACAATAAAATAAAAAAACAGTAGAATTCTGGACCATACCACTTCAGCAGGAGGGTGGTCATGTTCTGGAATATTTCCCCGTTTTAAAAGTCCCTGCTGTGTAGCAAGCCAGCCTTCTTGTTTGAATCCATTAAAGTTAATTCTGAGCCACTAGTAGTCATGGCAGTGACGGCGCTGGTCTCAAGTCTGTATAGAAGAAGCCAAAGTACTGAAGTTTCATCCATTCGCAGTTCTTCAGCAGTGGCGTAGTCCGCTAAGCAACCAGCTTCATTGCAAGCACTAATATGCCACTTCAACAGCCACGGAGAGTCTGGGAACTGCTGTTTATTAAGGGTGCTGGGAATTGTAGCACTGTGTGGCCAGCAGCCTTAAACTACAGTTTCCAGGTTTCTGTGGAGCCATGACTGCTAAAGTCGTATAGGAGTGCTTTAAATGTATGGAGGTGGATGCGACCTCGGTTTCTATCAATGACATTTCTTCTTTCTGAGCCCACTGAATGTATGTCTTAATTCCTGCCTGCCCCCCCCCCCCAAAAAAAACCCCCTTGCTTCCATTTAATTTCAGCCTGGACAAATGAACCTGCGATATTAAAACGTGATTTGCTCAGATCTTTGCCTTCAGGGAGAATGCAAGGATGCTGCCATCAGCCAGAATATTTGTGATCTAATTTAGAGGCAGTGAAGCATGGCACTTATTCTTGGTGGCTTTGGAAAAACAGAACTAGGTTCCTCCTTTTTTTATATACGATACTGTAAAAGATTTCTCTTTAATGCGATAAAAAGTGTCCTTCAACTCAGTGCAATATAAACATACGGGTGGGGCAACCCAGGAGGCTTTATAGCACAGGGCAGCAACAGCAGGCGGCCCCCGGCCTCACTTCATGTGGCCCCCAAGAGCACCTGAAGCTGACCCACTGACCCATCCTATCAGCATGCCTTCCATCTTGTTCATTTCCTCTTTATTTTAAAGTGTTTGCCCCTCTTCCTTATAAAAACACACCCATAAAGGGTAAGGTTGCCATACGTCTGGGAAAACCCGGACATGTCCTCTTTTGTGGGGACAACATGCCCATCTGGGTGAATTTTTACATTTTAAAGGAAATGTCCAGGTTTTTTGTTTTCATGGGGGGGGGGTTGGGAGGGTTGGGGGCACATGCATGCTAGGGAGGTTGCTGTTCTCTCTTTTGCTCTTCAGGATATGGCAACCCTAGTAAAGTGTTTTATTTAAATAAATGTTTTATTTAATAGAAAAACATTACAGTGGTACCTCAGGTTAAGTACGTAATTCATTCCGGAGGTCCGTTCTTAACCTGAAACAGTTCTTAACCTGAAGCACCACTTTTGCTAATGGGGCCTCCTGCTGCCACCGCGCCACCGGAGCACGATTTCTGTTCTTATCCTGAAGCAAAGTTCTGAACCCAATGTAATATTTCTGGGTTAGTGGAGTCTGTAACCTGAAGCGTCTGTAACCTGGAGCGTATGTAACCCGAGGTACCACTGTATTTTTAAAAAGCATTTTTTTAAAAATCCGTTGGAATTTACTTCCCTGTAAACCTGCATAAGATGAGTCTTTCTCTCTCCCCCTTCCCCCCCCCCCCGCCCATGCATACCAATTTTCCAACAGCTTTCCGGATGCCTACTGGCACATAGGTAAAATGGCCAGTTAGTCTGCCAGCATCCTTTGGTCTACATCAAAACAATCTTTATCTCTTCTTAAAAGTCCAGAATAAAAAGGGGGGGACGGATTTTAACAGCTCCTAGCAAAATCCCACTCTGCCACGTTGACAGCGATCCTGGCAAGGACGCAAATATCATTCCAGTGCCAACGTAGTTGGGCAGTATATTAACAAGTGGAGGGAAAGCGTTGGCTCTTTGCATGGCCGGTAATGGCTGCACCTTCAGACAACCTTAGCATTGTCGGCAGGAATCTATCAGGCTTAAAAAAAAATTCCACCCACCTAGCAGCTCTGGTGGAGTCTGGACTTAACAGCTCCAGTTGAAGCATTGCTCCCCCCCCCCTCCACAAAACACCCTCTCCTCCCTCCTTCTCTGCCTCCCATCCATCCCACCTCTAAAAAGCAATTTAGTTTGGAACGACATGAAATTGGTTTCCTCCAGTAAATATTTACGTGTTTGATTTCACCTTTCAAACATGATCGCTCCCAGAGGAGAGGTGCTTTTTTGAAGGGGGGGTAAAACATCCTAAGAGCAAGGTGAGGAGGTAGGCCTGATAATACATTTGGAGAAGTTGACACCTTCAGAGGGGCCTTCTGAATGAATGTAAAGGCAGTGATTAATTGCAAAAAGTTAAGGAGGTTGGGTGGGGAAAGGCCCACTTGGTACAATTGCCCTGCTGCTATAACAACAACAACAACAACAACAACAACAACAACAACAACAACAACAACAACAACATAATTATTAATACTTCTGTATACCTGAAGGAGTGTCTCCACCCCCATCGTTCAGCCCAGACACTGAGGTCCAGCTCCGAGGGCCTTCTGGCATTTCCCTCATTGGGAGAAGTGAGGTTACAGGGAACGAGACAGAGGGCCTTCTCGGTAGTGGCGCCTGCCCTGTGTAACACCCTCCCTTCAGATGGGAAGGAAATAAGCATCTATCCTATCTTTAAAAGACATCTGAAGGCAGCCCTGTTTAGGGAAGTTTTTAATACTTAATACTATATTGTTTTTAACACTCGATTGGGAGCCGCCCAGAGTGGCTGGGAAAACTCAGCCAGATGGGCGGGGTATAAATAAATTATTATTATTATTATTATTATTATTATTATTATTCCCCGCCTATCTGACTGGGCTGCTCCAGCTACTCTCCAGCTACTCTGGGTGGCTTCCAACAGAACATCAAACATTAAAAGTTTCCCCATACAGGGCAGCTTTCAAATGTCTTTGAGTAGTTGTTTATCTTTGAATTGTGCCCAACAAAGGTCCGTATAGTTAAAGCTATGGTTTTCCCAGTAGTGATGTATGGAAGTGAGAGCTGGACCATCAAGAAGGCTGATCGCCGAAGAATTGATGCTTTTGAATTATGGTGCTCTTGAGAGTCCCATAGACTGCAAGAAGATCAAACCTCTCCATTCTTAAGGAAACCAGCCCTGAGTGCTCACTGGAAGGACAGATCTTGAAGCTGAGGCTCCAAGACTTTGGCCACCTCATGAGAAGAGAAGACTCCCTGGAAAAGACCCTGATGTTGGGAAAGATGGAGGGCACAAGGAGAAGGGGACAACAGAGGACGAGATGGTTGGACAGTGTTCTTGAAGCTGCCAGCATGAGTTTGACCAAACTGCGGGAGGCAGTGGAAGGCAGGAGTGCCTGGCGTACTCTGGTCCATGAGGTCATGAAGAGTCGGACACGACTAAACAACAAATGTACTGGTAGCTGGTGTAGAACCTTTAGGACCAGTGTTATATGTTCCCAGCGGCCACTCCCAGTCACCAGTCTGGCAGCCACATTCTGGATTAATTGTGGTTTCCGAGTCACCTTCAAAGGTAGCCCCACATAGAGCTCATTGCCGTAGTCCAGAAACAGTCCTTCTGCCTAACTGCCTGACTGTGTAACAAGCCCTGTCCCTGGCTGCTTTTCCAAGAAATTCCATGATAAAGGCTCAGGGCTGCCTCCAAGTAACTTGGTCCAGTCATTGCAGACAGTCAGAGGCTGGCTATGACCACGGTTTGCCAAAGGCTTGCCACAACATAGCTGGGTTCTGTCTCTATGGAGCCTCATAGCCAGTTAGGGATAAAGGAGATGTTCCGTTTTGCATGCTTTTTTAATGAGACGCTACCTAATTTGCACTTCTTGAACCGGTGTACGAATTGAAAGACAGTCATCCTTTGAAATTTCCACTTCTTGCGAACTTTGCAACACTGTTCTGCGACTGTGCCTGCACTAATGCATATATTGGCGGAAAGAGGTGCTTAAAATGCATGTATTGGTAAAGATAGAATGCAGAAGAGAACATACTTGCAGAAATGTGCAACTAGTCAAAACTGCATTAAAAAAAAATGTGTTTATTAGGAGAAATTCACACCAAAATGCTCACGAATCTTCAAGAGGATTTGTTGTTAAAAAAATAAAATGCCAAAGTGCTGCAGAAACATGGGGAGTTGAATTTAACACTGGGGGAATGAGAGAAACCGAAACTGACAGTCCTGCCCACCCATCCAGCTGTGGACCAATCAAATGTGAACACAGCTGGACTAGAAATGGCACAATGGCACAACGGAAGATGCGAGTGAATGAGCGAGAAACGAGGGACAGGTGAGCCGCCTCAGCAGCAGTTTATACTTAAGAGAAAAGGACACTTGCAAAACAAATCATTGGCTCAGGGTTGAAATAGCCCAGTAGCAAGTAGGAAAGGAACAGGTGTTGATGGAGAAAGGAAAAAGGAAATCTGCATGATACACTCAGGGAGAACTCAGTGATGAGAATAATAATAATAATAATAATAATAATAATAATAATAATGAATTTTTATTTATACCCCACCCTTCCCAATTCAGGAAACTGGGCTCAGGGCGGCTAACAACAAATTTAAAACACTAAATTGATACTACAAAAAAACCCAGCATAAAATACGATATAAAGTGTAAATAACAATAAAATCAAGAATCAAAAATCAAGTTAGGGGAACAATCCATCCAATAAACACTAGGTGATCACCAGGGTTAGCTGGCTAAATTAGTCCCACTTGGTCCAGCAAGGAGACCAGGGGAGAACCAGCTGTGGGATCCCAGAGCAGGCAATCTTCACAAAAAGGGGAGGGGGTGAAGGAAGGAAAGGGAACAAAAGATCAGGCCAGGTTCAAATTGAAAGCCAGGTGGAATAGTTCTGTCTTACAGGCCCTGCGGAAGGAAGTTAAATCCTGCAGGACCCTGGTCTCATGGGACAGAGCATTCCACCAGGTTGGAGCCATCACTGAGAAGGCCCTGGCCCTGGTGGAGGATAATCTAACTTCCTTAGGGCCCGGGACCTCTAAACTATGATTATTCATGGACCTTAAGGTCCATGTTTTAAGACTCCTAACCCTCCTACATTCATAAGTTGGCAGCTCACCTGGTGGTGAAAGGAAACCTAGAACGAGAAGGCTGCTACACAGACAATAAACCCAACAATGGATGTGACGCTAAGCTCAGCTCAACACAGAGACACACACACCTTCAGCATCCAGGCCTAGCTCAATGCAGCTTGCTCATACCTAAGGTCAACCCTGATGGGGAAGGTCCCCTTTGTGACCCTCTGAAGCCCCCTCCCATGGTTTCCTGCAGCTGGTATCCAAATACATTGCCGCCTCCTGCTGTGGTTGGTAAACGGACCCCTGACCATTAGGTCCAGTCATGGCCGACTCTGGGGTTGTGGTGCTCATCTCGCTTTATTGGCCGAGGGAGCCGGCCTACAGCTTCTGGGTCATGTGGCCAGCATGACTAAGCTGCTTCTGGCGAACCAGAGCACCGCACGGAAACACCGTTTACCTTCCCGCCGGAGCAGTACCTATTTACAGTGGTACCTCGGGTTACATATGCTTCAGGTTACAGACTCTGCTAACCTAGAAATATTACCTCGGGTTAAGAACTTTGCTTCAGGATGTGAACAGAAATTGTACTCTGGAGGCGCGGCAGCAGCGGGAGGCCCCATTAGCTAAAGTGGTGCTTCAGGTTAAGAACAGTTTCAGGTTAAGAACAGACCTCCGGAATGAATTAAGTACTTAACCCGAGGTACCACTCTATCTACTTGCACTTTTTTGTGTTTTTTTGGTGTGCTTTCGAACTGCTGGGTTGGCAGGAGCTGGGACCAGGCAACAGGAGCTCAACCCGTCGCGGGGATTCAAACCACTGACCTTCTGATCGGCAAGTCCTAGGCTCTGTGGTTGGTAGCTATTTCCTAATCCTCTTTTAAAGCCATCCAAGCGGATGGCCTCCTAGGGGAACAAGTTCAATAGTTTGACTATGCTCTGCGCGAGTAATATCTCCCAGCCATTCTACCTGAGATCTTTTAATGCCGAAGACAGGGATTTCAGCAAAGATTCTCCATTGCTAAATTTCAGCTATTCTGCTCCAGCTCAAGCCCTTTCCAAAACCTAACCCAGGGGACGGCAAGGTTTACCTTGCCTGGGCCGGATCAGTCCCGCGTAGACCCCTCTGTGGGCCAGATAGTGAGCATGTGTGAGCGTGCAAACCTGTGATTTCCAGCATCTGCGTGAGCCTGCACATGGGCAGGTGCGGTTTCCGGCGTCTGTGTATGCGCAGGCGCGGGTTCCAATGCCACGGAAGAGAGTCGCCGCGCTGCGCCAGTTAGCAGCATAGCGTGGGGACTCACTGAACGGGCAGCTCAGATCTGGGGCAGCTCATGGGCCAGTTAAACATGATAGTTTCTGTTTGTGCCACTGTGCAGCTGCTTGGAGTCACAAGACTCTGTTTACATTCCAGAGACAGTCCAGGCTGTTGGAAGTCTCACAGGAGACGGATGTGACGTTACTGGTTTCCTGTTCCTTTGTTCCTTTGTTGTTCAGTTGCTCTATGCTTTCACAGAGAGAGGATGTGTTTTCTGTCTGCGTAGTTAGGAAAATAAAACTCTTTGCAATGTAGCCATAAATCTCATCACGTCCACGTGCTGCTTTGATTCTCTGCTGAATGGGAATGTGCCTGAGGCCTCATCAAAGGCTCAGATTGTTAATCACGTCGGAGGCGATTCCAAAGGACTCAGCTGGAGGAGGATGAGCTTTATCAGCTCGGCCAATCGCAGGTTCCGACATAACAGCCTCCACAGACCACTTCCAGCCCATGGGCCGCAAGTTGCTGATGCCTGACCTAATCCCTTCAAACCTGAGCTAAGATCTGCCCACTTCAAGTATAGGGGCTAAAACTCTGCAGACAGAAATCTGCATGTTCTTTTTCAACTGTTTCGTGAAGAGGGAACAAGCTACACACCCAGCCTACATTCTCACCGTCCCACCAACCCCCAGAGGAAAAACAATGGAAAATTTGCACTCAGTGTGTGATTTAGCGGCACCCTTCGCTTCCATAAAGCCATTTTACGTGTCCCTTGATTGCTCCCCATGCGTATAAATAAAACCCAAAACCCTCTTCTCAAAATAGTGTGCCCAGAGGCCTCACACTAAAATAAAACGAAATTGTGCCGATTGTGGCGGGAAAATTATACAGCCATATTATATCTTTGCTTCAAAATTGCACTGATTAAGTCTTTTGGAGACCCTGCCCATTTAGCAGAGATAATTAGGTATATTATAAAAAGCCCTGATATTATAAAATAAATACGGAATTCAAAAATAGAATGAAGCCGCAGTCAGCAGGGCTCCCCGAGTGGCGTTCGTTTTTTTGGGATGTTTATAGAGCATGAGTGCCACCTAGTGTCTCAAAGAAAGAAGTGCAGCCTGGCAGTGAGGAAAGCTTCATAGAAGGAACAGGACTAGTTGCCCAGTGTTTCAGACTAAAACACAACCTAACCATGAAGAGCTGCTGGTGATACGAAATGATACACAGTTTTGCATTCAGGTGAATAATCTCATGTTCTAATTCCATTTCAAGTGAAAGATTGCTTGGGTCTAGAAAAGTGCCCTTCCAATTCACTGCACAAAGCGTTAAGGTGTTTTGTGCAAGTTTTCCAAATTTCACGCTCAAAGATGCTTAAGAAGCACTTGGGAAAGCAGTGCAGAGAAGCCTCAGCATTGCAGAAAGATTATATGAATGCCCACTGCCTGTATTGCCTTAATCCTGTTTGCAAGAACTCGAGAAGGAGTGGCCAGAGATATTGCTCAGATTATTGCAATAAGATCAAGACAGCCTGCTGGATCGCAGGGCCTTCTGCGGTGGTTCCCTCAATGCAAGAAGTAAAGTTACAGAGGACCAGGCAGAGGGCCTTCTCGGTGGTGGTGCCTGCCCTGTGGAATGCCCTCCAGCAGAAGTCAAGGAAACAAACTTTTAGAAGACATCTGAAGGCAGCCCTGCATAGGGAAGTTTTTAATGTTTGATGCTTTATTGTGGTTTCTTATTTTGCTGGAATCAACCCAGAGTGGCTGAGACGACCGAGTCAGATGGGCTGGGGCAAATTATTATTATTATTATTATTATTATTATTATTATTACTCAAGTCTCTGTAGTCTAGCACCTTCTCCACAGCACCATTCTTGTAGTGTGATAAAGGTAAAGGTAAAGAGACCCCTGACCATTAGGTCCAGTTGCGGCCAACTCTGGGGTTGCAGCGCTCATCTCGCTTTATTGGCCGAGGGAGCCGGCGTACAGCTTCCAGGTCATGTGGCCAGCATGACTAAGCCGCTTCTGGCGAACCAGAGCAGCGCA
Organism: Podarcis pityusensis; assembly: GCF_964106645.2. NCBI lineage: Eukaryota > Metazoa > Chordata > Lepidosauria > Squamata > Lacertidae > Podarcis > Podarcis pityusensis. Next base: position 11,832,051 of record NC_138032.1, on the reverse strand, counting down.
CAGAAACGCCATTTACCTTCCCACCGGAGCGGTACCTATTTATCTACTTGCACTGGCATGCTTTCGAACTGCTAGGTTGGCAGGAGCAGGGACCGAGCAACGGGAGCTCACCCCATCGCGGGGATTCGAACCACCAACCTTCTGATCGGCAAGTCCTAGGCTCTGTGGTTTAACCCAAAGCGCCACCCACATGTGATGCACAGACATAAATGTCAGCCTCTTCTGGAATTTGCCTGCCTGAAGCAAGTGCTTCATAAGGCTTTGTGGCAAGGCTGATCGTGACACAGTGCAATCCTGCACATGCCAACACAGAGCTAGACGTTTCTCCAATCGAGTGCAACGTCATTTACTCCCAAGTGAGGAGGTACAGGAGAACAGCCTAAAACAGTATCCGTCTTCACTATCAAACCCACGGCAGCCATTAAGGAATAAATTTGCCCCTCGCACGATCAGGAATGTGACTTGTCAGTGACAGCCAGTCGATGGGATAATAAATGTGGTCTGAAATTTCTTTCCATAATAGCAAGTACAGAAGGATAACTATTAGCACTCAGGCGCTAATGGTCCCCTCGTCCTCCTATTTGCTGCCTGATTTATAAGGTCCTTGCTGCGTAATAAGCCACCTCTTTTTAATTACCCATTCAAACAGCCGAAGGGGAGCGAAAAATATCTATATTCCGATTTCTTCAGAAGCAAAGATACTGCAAGTGGACCTCACCAAATGCTCTGTGGGCTTCAGCACACTAGAATATAATTGGCTGTTTTAGTGGCTTAGGCACAATTTCCTTTTCAACTACGAATTGGTGGATACATTTTTCTCCTTCATTTGTTATGGCTCTGTTATTATCCTTGGGGGAGGTCAGGAAACGTCATTGAACCAGTCAACAGCTAAAAGAGTTGCTATGGGGCAAAATGTGCAGGTACCTTCCAAGTGATTTTTGTGAAATGAGAGTGGTGCAAGGGTTTTTTTTTGGGGGGGGGGCTGTTGTTATTAGATGGCAACAGCATCAGTGTGTTTTAATGTATTTTTAATCTTTTGTTGGAAGCCACCCAGGTGGGCAGGGTAGAAATAATTTATTATTATTATTATTATTATTATTATTATTATTATTATCATCATCATCATCATCATCAGAGGTGGCTGTCCCTCTCATTCTGTGCTATGCCCCGTCCCCTCCAGGGCAGCCATTTTACGACTGGTGCCCCCCCAGCACTCTCTGAAAATTGAAATGTGCCCACTAGTCAGAGGTTAGCAACACTCGCATTAAAGAAATATACACCAGTGCCTAGTGTTGCTGTATTTCAAGAGGTAAAAATCCAGACACAAAAAGTTGTTGAGCTTTTTGAGGTCAATCACCACCTCTGCTGCTGAGCCCAAGCCTGAACATGCCCCCCCACACATATAAAAACAAGCAAAGCCCCAAAATCCAGGACATTTGCTTTAAAATGTAAAATTCCCCTCAGATGGGCATGTCGGACCCCCCAAAAGAGGGCATGTCCAGGAATTCCCAGATGTGTGGCAACCCTACCAGTGGGTTACACACCTGTATACAGAAACCTCTGACTTTTGCATGGCTGGGGTGTAACTTACTCTTCAAAGGTAGGCGTTACACACCTGTTTCTTCACCCAATTTTACCTATAGGCCCATCCACTGCTTCCCTCCAAGGCCCCATCTACGCTATGTCCTGTTTTTGAGGTGTCAAAATGGTGTCGGGGGGGGGGGATTGGCAAAATAAATGTCAGGGGAAACCAAAAAAATACTCAACAATTTTTTTGGGGGGGGGGTCTTCCTTAAAAAAATGCTCAGCAATTTTGCAGGTGTCAGTAAAACCCTAGTCTTCCCCCCCCCCCAAAAAAAAATCATGGGAAGTGTAATTGGTAAGGGCACTGAGAGTTGTTAGGAGACCGCCCCCCGCCCAATTTCCCTTCAATTCCCAGAATTCCAAGGGAAGAGGCCACTCTGAGAACTGCAGCTCCATGGGGGAGATAGGGTGAGGCCACCGGACAACTCACCCTTAACAAACTACACCTCCCAGGATTCTTTGAGGGAAGCCACAACTGTTTAAAATGGTATAGTGCTGCTTTAAACTCAGCCTGGACACTGAGATCCAGCGCCGAGGACCCTCTGGCGGTTCCCTCACTGCGAGAAGTGAGGTTACAGGGAACCAGGCAGAGGGCCTTCTCGGTGGTGGCACCTGCCCTGTGGAACGCCCTCCTATCAGATGTCAAAGTGAACAACTACCAGACTTTTAGAAGACATCCGAAGGCAGTCCTGTTTAGGGAAGCTTTTAATGTTTGATGGATTACTGTATTTTAATGTTTTGTTGGAAGCCGCCCAGAGTAGCTGGGGAAACCCAGCCAGATGGGTGGGGTATAGATAATAAATTATTATTATTATTATTATTATTATGAAATGATCTCTTTCAGCTTCTGCCTTCTGGAAGAAGGTACAGGGTTATAAAGACTAGGACTAGCTGCCTGAGAAACAGTTTCTATCCAAATGCAATTTTGGTTTTAAACACAGTGTAAGGTAGTCTCTATGGGAGTATGTTGTATTTAATTATGAGGTATCAGAGTTTTTAGGGGGCTAACCAGGCTGGGATAGCAGGCCTGTTGGTTTTTGAATGTCTGATGTAGATTTTTTCAATTTCGTAGTACTGTATGGGACAATGACAATAAAGATTATCGTATCGTATTATTATTATTATTATTATTATTATTATTATTATTAAACGTATAGTGCAGACAGGGCCTAACATAAGGTTTGGTCTGAAAAGGTGGCGTACCTTGGCTCCTTGTGAGGAAGGGCAAGATACCACTTAAAAGCAGAGAAGGAAAAGGTTATACCAAAAAGCGAGCAAGAAAGAAGCACCCGCACACATATAATGGTAGCCATTTGAGACACAAACTCTACCAGAATAAATGGCTTGCTTTGGAAGAGGAATCTCAATACGTCGGGCTGTAGATTTGGTGGGCAGGGAAGTGAAGCAGCAACGTGAAAATCAATTTATCTTTACCTCGCCTTTTTGGGGCAGCAGTATCCTATTTAGCACTAATCGCGTGTGCAATATTTATGTCTACATAAATAATTCAGTGGCTAATTAATCCAATTCTTTTATAATTACCTCCTAGAACAGCACAGAGCCTAAATCCCAGCATCTTAATTGCTACTTAATGGAGATATTTATGACACAGATCCTCACAAACGATATAGGAGCTCTCACTTAATTTACACCAGAGCGCCGGAGCGGCAAAACTCCAGATCTGGGTTTTGAATTTCTGGTTATTGGGGGGGGGGGCAGCAATGCAGGGCAGGGGGAGGTGGGCCCCCCTCCCTTTGTACTTGTATTGGACAGAGATGTCCGTACTCTTTTAAAAAATAATTTTTTATTCACTTTCTTTTCTGTCATTACATACATCTCATATCAATAACATACATATTACACCTCTTCACCCCTTCCCTCCCGGGCTTCCCTCAGCTTCCATTTCTGGTTTGTTACCCCCTTATTACATACTGCTGTTTCTTAAAATCCACTATATCATTTCTTCATTATTTTGAATGTTCTCTGTTAATAAAGATGTGAGTGTTTATTTAAATCCTGCCATCAAGTCGATGTTCTTTCTTTGTTTCTGCAAATATATTATAAAAGGTTCCCACTCTTTTTCAAAGTCACTGTTGTCCTTTTCTCATCATCTATCTGTCAGTTTTGCCAGTTCTGCGTAATTCATCCATTTCTCTTGCCATTGTTCTTGTGTTGGAATTTCTCCAGTCTTCCATTTTTTTTCAGAATTCTCGCCGCCGTAGTAGCATACATAAATAATGCCCTCTTCTCTTTCGGCAGATCTTGACCTAAAATACCTAAAATACAGGAAGGCTTCTGGTTGTTTAACAAATGTTATTTTCAACATTTTCTTCAATTCATTGTATATCATTTCCCAGTATATTTTTACAATCCCACCTCATATGAGAAAAAGTACCTTCAGCCTCACACATCCAACACTCCTTCTTTTCATTTTTATACATCTTTGCTAATTTGACTGATGATATATACTATCTATGCATCATCTTCATATAATTCTCTCTCAGCAATATACAGCCCATAAATTTCAAATTTACTTTCCACAGTTTTGTCCAGTGTTCGAATTGTATGTTGTTGTTGTTTAGTCGTTTAGTCGTGTCTGACTCTTCGTGACCCCATGGACCAGAGCACACCAGGCACTCCTGTCTTCCACTGCCTCCCGCAGTTTGGTCAAACTCATGCTGGTAGCTTCGAGAACACTGTCCAACCATCTCGTCCCCTTCTCCTTGTGCCCTCCATCTTTCCCAACATCAGGGTCTTTTCCAGGGAGTCTTCTCTTCTCGTGAGGTGGCCAAAGTATTGGAGCCTCAACTTCATGATCTGTCCTTCCAGTGAGCACTCAGGGCTGATTTCCTTCAGAATGGATAGGTTTGATCTTCTTGCAGTCCATGGGACTCTCAAGAGTCTCCTCCAGCACCGTAATTCAAAAGCATCCATTCTTCAGCGATCAGCCTTCTTTATGGCCCATGCTCTGGTCCATGGGGTAACGAAGAGTCGGATATGACTAAACGACTAAACAACAACAAGAAGCATCCTTTCATTGATGCTAATGCTGCAATTCCCAGATTTCCCTGGGAAGAGGGATCAATTGTTAAAACCACTCTGAAAATTATAGCTCCAGTGGACTCTCCTACCAATTCTCAGCACCCTTAGCAAACTTCAAATCCAATGATTCTTCGTGGGGGGGGGGGGAACTATGACTGTTTAAAGTGGTATGATACAGCTTTAGATTATGGGGCCTGAATTAAATCCTCACCAATCTGGGGAGGCATGCCTCTTGCTCCACACTCTATTGCAGTCACCTGGCATCTCAAGGATGTCAGGCAACCCAATTTTTTGCCTGTGGGAAAAGACGTCTGTGCAGTGCTTCGCAAGTGCTGTCAATCAGCTGAGGTAGGGCAGGTGGGCAGGGCCAAAGCAGCCTCACAAGCCAATCGGGGAGGCCCATCCCTGCTCTACTGGGCTCTTTAGACTGTGCTTGGCCAACCACATCTGCAGGCTGTTGCTTTAGACAGAGGCGGATTTAGGGGAGCGCAACTGGTTTGGTCACACTGGGCGCACAGTCTCAGGGGAGCCACAACTTTTAGGTAGAAGGGTAGGTGAGAGGTGTCACACTGGGTGGGAATAATCCCAAGATCCACTAGTGCTTTAGAGCAGGGGTCAGCAAACTTTTCCAGCAGGGAGCCAGTCCACTGACCTTCAGACCTTGTGGAGAGGTGGACTATATATATATATATATATATATATATATATATATTGGGGGGAACGAATTCCTATGCCCCACAAATAACCCAGAGATGCATTTTAAATAAAAGGACACAGTCTACTCATGTAAAAACACATTGATTCCTGGACCGTCCACGGGCCAGATTTAGAAGGCAATAGGGCCGGATCCACACACCCCCCCGGGCCTTAAGTTTGCCTACCCATGCTTTAGAAGGTCAACCAATAGCTATCAGTATAACTGTATGTTTAGGTTTAGAGGTGGTATCCCCAGCCACCAGCAGGTAGGCAGCAAGAGGCCTATTGTCTTCCTTCCTTCCTTCCTTCCTTCCTTCCTTCCTCCCTCCCTCCCTTCCTTCCTTCAAGACCACCTGTTACAGAAAGTTAGGGGGCCCTCTAAGCAGAGTGGGAAGGTGAAACAGGGGGCTGCAAGGAGGAGGGTTTTGTTGTTGCTGCTGCTGCTGCTGCTAAAATTAGTCCCCCATCCCACCTCTGCTGGTTCAGAATCCCTTCCACAAAGGGAAAGGGGAAGAGCAGTACCAGACCCATGCCATTGCATGTCAATGCCACCTAGGTAAAGGTAAAAGGTAAGGTAAAGAACCCCTGGATGGTTAAGTCCAGTCAAAGGCAGCTATGGGATGCAGCGCTCATCTCGCTTCAGGCCAAGGGAGCCAGTGTTTGTCCACAGACAGCTTTTCAGGTCATGTGGCCAGCAGGACTAAACCTCTTCTGGTGCAACAAGACACCGTGACGGAAACCAGAGCACACGGAAATGCCGTTTACCTTCCCGCCGCAGTGGTACCTATTTATCCACTTGCACTGGTGTGCATTTGACAGGAGTTGGAACAAAGCAACGGGAGCTCACTCTGTTGCAGGGATTCAAACCACCGACCTTCCGATCAGCAAGCCCAAGAGGCTCAGTGGTTTAGACCACAGCGCCACCCATATCCCTGGACTCAGCTACATTAGTCAAAAAACAGTTTTCGATGTGTTCGATAAACATGCAACACCAGATGGCAGATTTCTTTTTGCAATTTTCCATAATGTTTTTTTCCTTTGGTTATTATTTCATTTCGGACTTTTTTTTAGCGTTTCCCCCCTGTGTGTAGATCCACCCCTCCATCATTTGTTTGATAAAGATAGGGAGATCCTATTCCATAATAATAATATAAATAATAGTTTTATTATTTATACTCTGCCCATCTCACTGGGTTGCCCCAGTCACTCTGGTCAGCTTCCAACAAATGTAAAAACATAATAAAACATTAAACATTTTTTTAAAACAACTTCCCTATACAGGATTGCCTTCAGATGGCTTGGGGGTTGAATAACTCCACACCTTCCAACATTTCTCCAATGAAAATAGAGACTCCTAAGGAAAAGCAGGACAGATCAGAAACTGGGATGGCTTCTGTAAATCTGGGACTGTCCATGGAAAATAGGGACACTGGGAGGGTCTGCGCCCATTCACATGCATACGTGTATGACCCAATTTCCACTGGAACTTCCTATTCAATTAAAGAGTAGCCGTTAAAAAAATGCAGCCTCGCATTTTAACAATTAAAAATCCCATGGCAATTTCGCACTCAACAATGCCTGATGTTAAGGATTTTCATTATTAAATCTGATTGAATATGATTAAATATGGCCCACGCTTTCCAAAATGGGCTGCGCGATAGATTTAAAACGAACTCATTAGCGGTTAATGCAGCAAAGCTCTTTCTAAATGCTAATGTTTGGCTGCCATTGGCTTGTTAATTAATTTGAAGATTCTGTAATTATCAGAGCTGTCGATTAGCATATGTCTTGCCCTTTTTATTGCCATACGATATTGGTTGGCATGTAAGCATAAGAAATTTAATTATGTGCATAATGGAAAGAGGGCAGCAAACTGACCTCCCGGGGTCTTAAGGTGCAAAGATTTATTCTCCCTCCCACTGTTGGGCCACGTTCGAGTTCTTGAGGAAAAACTTTTGCCATTTTTTGCCCTGGTGTGAATCGCTCCTCCGGAGCTACACCTTACCTTGGAACACAAAATCACCTGAGGTCTCCTGAGTGTAACTGGATCCATCCTCCCAGCAACTCCTGCAAAGAGGGGCTACTGGAAACCTCCTGTTTTGTTCCCAGACTTGTTTGCCTTGTGTTTCCCACCCTAACTAGTTACATCACTGATGTCCGGGGTCCCCAAAGAGGTGGGCTGCCTTAGACTGGAGAGGCCCATCACTTAGTGACAGAACATCTGATTTGCATCTCAATGTTATTGCACTCATGCCCTGCTTGCAGACTTCCCATAGGCACCCTGTGAGAATCGGATGCTGACGTTTCCAAACACAATTCAAAGTGTTGATGCTGACCTTTAAAGCCCTAAACGGCCTCGGCCCAGTATACATGAAGAAGTGTCCCCACCCCCCTTGTTCTGCCCAGACGCTGAGGTCCAGCGCCGAGGGCCTTCTGGCGGTTCCCTCATTGCGAGAAGCAAAGCTACAGGGAACCAGGCAGAGGGCCTTCTCGGTAGTGGCACCCGCCCTGCGGAACATCCTCCCTTCAGATCTCAAAGAGATAAGCAACTACCTGACATTTAGAAGACATTTGAAGGCAGCCCTGTTCAGGGAAGTTTTTAATGTGTGACATTTTAATGTATTTTTAATCTTTGTGGAAGCCACCAAGAGTGGCTAGGGAAACCCAGCCAGATGGGAGGGGTACAAATAATAAATTATTATTATTATTATTATTATTATTATTATTATCATCATCATCATCATTATCATCATTATCATTATTATTATTATTTTGGTGGTTGGTTGGTCTGAGCCATCAAATTGTCGTTACCGTTGTACAGTAGGGTACATTCCAGCGATGCAAATTTCAGGTGCTTCTACACACAAGACACTCCCCACACCACCTCTTTATCCTCCATCCCAGAATGCAAGAGGCATTATCACAGTCCAAGGACATGTTCCTTCCAGGCCAAGGCACTCAAGGATACATCGTGGGACCAGTAAGCGGTGTGTCCTGAGAAGAGGGGTTGCGGCCTAGGAGAATCCCAAGGGCAATCTATAAGCCCTGGCAGTCTGGATAAGCCCCGCCTCCCCTGTTTGAAGTTTCCTGCCCATTCTACAATATCCTAGAATCTAACAAATTGTAGAGTTGGAAGGGACCGCTAGGGTCATCGAATCCAAACTCCTGTAACATGTTCATCACAGCTAAAAGAATCCTTCATGGATGGTGATCTAGCCTGTGTTTAAAAACTTCCAATGGAGGAAAGCCTTCTGAGGGAATCCATGCCATTGTTGAACAGATGTTATTGTCAGAAAATTCTTCCTAATGTTTAGTGCAGGGGTCCCCAAACTAAGGCCTGTGGGCCGGATAAGGCCTGAGGGACTCATTTATCCAGCCCGCAGCAACCCCTGCCGCCCACTCTTACCGGCGCTGCGCTGCGCGGCTGCCCACTTCCAGCTCAGAGGAGCACCGAAAGTAACTTGTGCGCATGCACAAGCGTTATTTGCACATGCGCAAGCGTTATTTCTGGTGCACATGCGCACAAGTTATTTCCTGTGCTCCTCCAACGCGGTAGTGTGCCGGAAATAGCATGTGCGCACGCATATGGGCACGCACTCCCCCGCCCTCCAGCCCACCGCGCAATCGGTGCTGGAGACACCGGCCTGAGGCACGCTAAGTTTGCTGACCCCTGGTTTAGTCGGAATCTCCCCTCTCATAATTTCGATCATTGGTTCAGGTTCTACCCTCTGGAGCAGTAGAAAACAAGCTTGCTCCATATTTCATGCAGATATTTGAAGATGGCTATCAGGTCACCTCACAGCCTTCTCTAAACATACCCAGTTATGGTGATTAAGAACTCAGCATAAGTTCAGTCTTTCTCTCTCTCTCTCTTTATCTCCATGGCTGTATCAGATACAGATCCTGGCTGCCTGATTTATCCTCAGCCACAATTTATTTCTCTCCCCCACAAGTCTCTGAACACCACTGTCCAATCTAGATCCACGTCACTGTCTTCAGTTTCCATAACAAGGAGCGTGTTTGTCATCAACAGGGGTTTTTATTTTTGTTTCCACTAGTATGAGACTCACAATTGTATTCATCCAAGTCGTGATTCACTTGAAAGCTGGCAGTGCTGGTGTTGAAAACCAGAACAGCAAACGTGCTTAGTTTACATTAAAACACATTCTTGCCCATTTTTGGGAGATGTGTCTCTCTCACATATGTGACAGTAGCTGGCCACTCTCTTTAAATGCAGGCCAGTCACATGCAAAGTGAGGAGAGGGGAACAGGGAGAGATACACATGGAATAACCATGCCCTTTCCATGCTGTGCTTCCTCACAATCGTGTCTCTCAACATCACTTTTTAATCAGTTAAGACCAGGCATCCCCAAACTCGGGCCTTCAGCTGTTTTGGGACTACAACTCCCATCATCCCTAGCTAACAGGACCAGTGGTCAGGGATGATGGGAATTGTAGTCCCAAAACAGCTGGAGGGCAGAGTTTGGGGATGCCTGATTAAGACAGAATAACATAACCTCCAGCATTTCTTCAATGAAAATAAGGATGCCCCATTTAACAATAGCAGCCATTTTATTTTTTATACCCCACCCATCTGACTGGGTAGCCCCAGCCACTCTAGGTGGCTTCCAATATATATTAAAACATAATAATATATAAAACAGTTTTTAAAAACTTCCCTATACAGGACAGCCTTCAGATGTCTTCTAAAGGTTCTAAGTTACTTATCTCCTTGGCCTGGAGGTCACATAACTTCCTACCCTGCGATGGAAATAGGGACTTCCTCCCATACCCTCTGACATTTCTCCAATGAAAATAGGGATGTCCTAAGGAAAAGTGGGACATTCCAGGATCAAATCAGAAACCGGGATGGCTTCTGCAAATCTGGGACTGTCCCTGGACTGGAATAATGGAAGTGGGGGGCATTTGTTTTGTTACTCTGGAGGATCCAGTTCAAATTAAAAGAAAGTGGGACTTTAGCTAAACAGTAGGAAGAGCCTCCTGATGATACAATATGTTCAACAGTGGGACAGATTGACTCAGAAGATGGACTCTCCTCCATTAGAGGTCTTTAAGCAGATGTTTGGTGGCTGCTTATCGAGATTGCTGTGCAATGGATTTCCTGCATTGCTACGTCTGCACTGTGCATTTGAGGCATTTTGATGTCACTTTTAACAGCCATGGCTTCCACAAAGACTCCTGGGAAATGTAGTTTGGTAAGGATACTGAGAGTTGCTAGGAGTCCCTCTTCCCCTCACAAGAACTAGAATTCAGATTTCATTATCACGCCACTCTGGGAACTGTAGTTCTGGGACGGGAGCAGGAGTCTCCTAACACCTCTTTAGTCGGGCCTTCACACACACACACACACACACACACACACACACACAGCCTTTTGAAAAGCTTTGGAAGTAAAACTGCATCAACTTGCAATGTAATGAAGCACAAGTGATTATTACATGCCTAGTGAGATCCAAAAACCCACCTTTGCCAAAATACTAATGTTGGATCGTTAAAAACATGAACGGAGGCAACATTTCAGAAGAATCACATCAGCAGCTTTAGAAGAAGAGTCCACTAATCATCTCTGGAGACCTGAATTGAGATGAATTGTGGCAAGATGAAGTTTTAAGCACAATTTGAAAGGTGGTATGGCCTTTGCCACCTTCTCACTAAGAGAGAAGCCAAAGAATGTGTGCACATATGGCGATGATCTTGTAAGCGGCTTTTAAAGCAGAAAATTGGAGGGGGGGGGGACATCCTTGGGTGCTACTAAACTGGGTTAAATTAGCTGCTCCTGTCCAATCTTCATGAGCAAAAGAGGAGCTCCACCTGATGAAGCATCTTTGCTCCTGAGCCAAAAGCATCAAGGTAACAAGTGAGCTAGGTAACTGGAGTTAAAATCCACCCATTGACTTAATTTACTAAAGCACCAGCTAAACTACCACAGGGGCACAGCAAAAGCACCATATTCCAGCAGCACAATTCTAGTGGTTTAATTCCTGTGGAAACTAAAGGCTTCAGTTCTACCCTAATAGGGTAGCCGTGGAGGGGGCACAGTAAACAGCAACCAGAAACCTAGATTAACCCCCTCCCTTTTTAGAGACAGGGTAATGTATAGTCCACGAATATATAGTTTTACAGTGGTTGTTGTAGGCTTCCATCTGTCTCTAGAGAAAATGGAGTGCGCCTCCAGCGTTGAAGTCAAAAGTGCTGTGCTAGCAGCATCTCCAAACTTAAAAATGGAAAGCGTAATGCTGGTGGTCAACAAGAGGTTTAGAGACTCTCAAGGGAAATCTAAAAAAATGTAGTATAAACACCGACAACTGGGAAACACTGGCCTGCCGAGTCTCCAACTGGAGAACAGCCTTTACCAAAGGTGTCATGGGCTTTGAAGACACTTGAACTCAGGACGCAAGGGAGAAACGTGCTTGGCAAATCCTCACCGTGATCAACTCCCAACCGGAAACCTATGTCCCCACTGTGTGGATCCAGAATTGGCCTCCACAGTCACTTACGGACTCACTGTTAAAACTGTTCATGGAAGACAATCTTACTCAGCTACGAGTGATCTCCAAAGAAGCAGCAAGAAAGCTGCATTGAAATGATCTCCCTGGAGTACAAGCCTGGGCAGTGTGTATGGAGGTCCTGGCCCACCCAGACCACAAGACCCTCCCTCTCAGCCTTGCTGATGCATTTCAAAGGAAGGCAGAGCAATATGTTTTGCAACCAAGTTGCCAGAAATGAGGCCTTTACTCCTCGTTTTTACTCGTTTTACTCCTTAGTCTTTTCTTCTCCTGAAGACATCCCACAAGGATAACCAGTGGTAAAGTCAGTTTCAGGTCACAAAGTCACAGCATTGGCTCAAGCTCAGAGTAGGATTCAGTTTTAGGTTATACAACACAGCACATAAGCTACCGTTAAGTGTAAGGATAAACCAAGTTAAGTTCCAGCTTTTTGGTGAAAACTAGATCAGCTTTCAAACTGATTGCAAGTTGAAACTTTCACTTAACGAACCCATGAGTTCATCTGCAGTGTAGGCTTGGTTTAAGGTTATCATATCCCTGTTTAAAGTTATTGAGTGGTTGTTTTGTGATGATTTATTACAATTCTATTTTGGAATTGCCATTTACTGCTTTGCTTTCTTTGATGGGCGAGCTGCCCAGAGGGCATTTGTGTTGGACGGTTTGGAATAAATTTTTACAAACTAAAAGTGAAACTGAAGGTGAAGAGACCATATAGTATCAAAATATATTTTATTCTGGACCTCTTTCAGATCTGATTCAAATTACACTTGTCAGAGCAATACAATGCAAAGGGGGGAACTGCAACAGAAAAAAAAATGTGCCTAGAAACAGTTTAAGAAAAGGGCTTTTGAGAAGACAAAATCATTGTGATGTGGAACCAAAATACATCATAAAAGGTGTAATTAACATGGGTCCAGGACAGTATAGAACATCTATATCAGTCTTCTTTAGACAATTAATCATGAAAACTGAACAATAAAAAGTCTTTCTGAACAAGTAAAAAAAGAAAAGAAAAAACCTGTCACATGGGCTGGTTTTACACTTGTACAACATTTGTAAATTTTACTGGATATATAACTGAAGAAGTGATGAAGACATTTTTTTTTTATCCAGTGCTATAGGTAGGCTCACAGAAGTAGACCCAAAATATTAGCAACTCCAAATCGGAACCTTTTTTTTGTTTTGTTTTGTCTTTTTTTTACAACTACAATGTCAAAGTCAGGAGAGAGAGTAGTAGAAGGAAAAGAAGAGTTTACTTTTGTATTATAGGTGACTGACTGACTTCCCGCGGCCTGTCGAGAGAAACGATATTGCAAAGCACACAGGAGAAGCAACCACGAAACAAGAGTTTGACTTCCTGAATTCATCCACAAATGCAAGAAACAAACCCAAAATAAAACTATAGGAGCACATTCAGGCTTGGCCACAATTCTGGGACTGACCAACCTTGCATCGTCGAACCCAGCTGTTTTGAAGATCCTGTGTCGTTATGGGGCTGGCAATTAAAGAGACGCCAGTTCACCTTACAGGATAACCCTATCGTAGCTTCAAGAGTCTTCTTCCTCAAGAAGACTGAAGGCTCCCGCTATCAAACCTTTGCTGCTGTCCACCAAACCGAGAGGCTTATCCAGAAAATGACTCGTTTGGCTCATGTGCATGAATCCCAAAAGGCAGGAAGCCAGCAAAGGAGGTACCTATTAAAGGGTTTTTATTTTATTTTATTAAAAAAACAAAAATCAGCATGGAAAGGAGGAGCCATGCAGGTTTTGACAAATTGGAGGGATGGCGGTGGGGACTGTCTGTGCATTGAACGCACATCCACCTCCTTTTAGATCCGTAGTATGGATATTCTCTCTCGCTGGCTTGGTATCCATATGCCATAATGCTGCCCCCTTTCTACCAATTCTGGAAGCAATTGCTAAATTGAGCCAAATGACTATGGCTGACGGCCATTTCCAGATCCCCTTGCTCAGCTTGTGAGATTTTTGGCTCGCTGCTTCTGAAAGTCAACCTTTGCAGCAAGTTTGTTCTCACCTAGTCGGCGGGGGTCGTTTTCCCTTTGGAGATCAGCATGATTTCTAATCACGAGAGACTGCGGAGCGGGTCCTCTCTATTTTGCAATGCTTCTTGCCCCCCTCCCTCTCAGAAAGAGTTTAGACGAGCTCACGTCTCAGTTGCAGTAGTCAGAAAAAAGGAAAGGAAAAAACCATACCGCCCATTTTCAGAAATACATCTAGGGCTGAAGACCTCTGTGAGCAAATTTAGAATACTAGGGTAATGCATATGTTAAAAGCCAACCAAAATAATGGTACTGGCCTGGTGTGGACTTGGGATTATTTATTTTTCTCATGGGCCAACAAAATTATCATTGCTTTTAGACCAGTTTAAGCCCCTGTCACATTCTCTGCCAGCAGGACACTTTAATGATGCAACCCAACAAAGATGGATCTGTTTTTAGCCGAAGCCTCACTGACGTGTACCTACATCTCAGTTTCACAAAGGCTTGCTGTTGAGACTGAGACTGCAGTATAGGCCCATCCAATTTCTCACCATCGTTATGATGGTTTGGCTGAAACTTGCCAGGCATTCTGTCATCCACGCAATGCTTATCAAAACCATGCTCCAAACTTTCCCCTCTTAACACGTGGTAGAAAATGCCAGTCAGATGCAAAAGCCAGAGCACTTACTGTTCCCAAACCCTGACCTTGCAGAAAGCCATTTAATTAGACTTTAATTTGATTTTGACCTGCTTTTAGGAGGTAATTTAATTATTGTTTGATTTTATACCAATGTTCTATACCTGATGTTAGCCGCCCTGAGCCTGACTTCGGCTGGGGAGGGCGGGATATAAATAAAAGTTGTTTTTTAAAATTATTATTATTGCATTAACATGGGATGCTTATTTCTAAAAATGACTTTCCATGACCACTGATGGTCATGATGCCCCTCTATAGATGTTCCTGCAAGAGATGCCCTAAAAGTCAATTTCAGGGAAAGAGTATAGTCATGGCAAATGCATCTCCCCTGCAAAAGCACGTCACCGTTATGAGTGAAAGACAGGGTTGAAGGCCCCAATATCTGGGAGCTGACCTCAAGAGGTCCAGATGATGTAGATTCTCCTCCCTGGAATTCCTGTATAGAAGATTGGCACTTGATAAGTTCCTTCTAAACATGCCGACCTGTCGTCCCCGTCAAATGCCATCTTTTACATGCTCATCTCATGCTGAAGATGAGAAGCTGGTTCAGAACTGGAGCAGCACTGTGGCACATCGATAAAAGAGGACAGCAGCAAAACCACGGGCAACTTCAGGGCTGAGGTTCGAGCAGCCCACGCCTGCAAGAGACCGCAGCTAGGTGACGAGGGCTGTTTTCCCTGCCCTCGTGATCTTATCGCCAAAAAAAACCCTGCGCCGTTAGCTGGTTTTCAAAAGCAGCTTGCACTGGGGAATTTAGTGAGATGAAGAGGCTGCAGTCTCAAGAAAGGTGGTAGTGGGAGGAGAGGTTTTTGGGGGAAGGCTCATGGCGCAAACCTGTCTGAAATTTTATTCTCTGAAGCGCAGCTGGGGGGGCTACAGTCTTGAGAAACCTATTGCGTACTCTCGACCGTCACAACTTCAGTGGGAATAGGCGCATAGCACTCGGGGCAAAAGTTTGCAGCTCGGGTGTTTCGGCCCACGACAATAACGCTCCCCTCTTGAGTGGTGCGTGGCTTTGGAGTTTGGGATCCGGCCCACGTGTTCTCGAGAGAGAGAGAGAGCGGCTGAGCATCTTCTGGCCCCCGCACATGTATACACACACACAACTAAACGACGACCTTGAATTGTGTTAGAAGCAAAAGCGGGGGGGGGGGAGAAGGGGGAATCAGCCCAGGATTTGGTGATAATGAAGCCTCGGTAATGTCTGCATGCTATCTCGTACGTAGGTGGCTAGAATCAAATCACAAAACAAACAGGAAAAAACCGAAACGGAAAGAAAAGCAGCTAAACAGTTGCAAAACCAGAAATGTGGACGTTGCTGAGGAATCTTGCAGCTGTGTCAAAAGAGTTTCAACACCATCATTGTTTTATACAGTTTTTCAAAGTCCGCTGAAATATCCGTTCAACAGCTTGTATGAAAAATGAACAGACTGTCCATATCAAAATACAAAAGTACTATCAAGAATCACCTCTGACTTTTTTCTTTCTTTTTTTTTTTAGATTTAAGTTCAGTGCAATTGACATTTGCGTTGCTAAAGGGGGGGGGAAAGGGGGAGCCGTTTAAATATATTCAAAACAAAAATCCCCAAACACATTTGTGTCTATTTCTGGGAGCACAGTTTAAAATTATTGCACAGATTTTTTATTTTATTTCATTTTACATTTTTTAAAACTTTTTTTTAAAAATTATTTTAATAATGACAGAGGTCAGCAACAGTCCTGGACCTCCAGCAATAAAAAGCACAAAAAAAAAAATTGTTTCAAGTGCCAGATATTCAACAGGTTAAGAGTTTCTTACATATCAAAATTCACAGGGAAATTGTTCTGAACATCTTGAGCCTATTCCCAAACCATACAAACAGCTGGTAGAGAACCGTATCAGATGACTGACTGCCCTTGTGGGTATAAATCTTCCTTTTGCTTGTTTTGCGTTAAGGTAGCAACTCCCCCATTAGTAATAACTGATGTGTTTGTGTGTATTAAAAGTAGGCTAAAATGGCTGCCATGCCGTGTAAGGCTGAGCTGGACTCCCAACTGCCTCAAAACATGGTTTCGTGTGCACAGAAATCAATGCTAAAAAGCCCAAAACGTCATCGGCTGAAAAGAAGAGACCAAAAGCTGCCTTCTCTGCATTAGGATCAATCTGCAACGAGCTATATAAAGCAAAAGTGGGGGAACTTGTGGCTGTCCGGATGCTGCTGGGACTCCAACTCCCATCAGCCCCCAGCAAGCACGGCTAATGGTTATGGATGATGGGAGCTGTAGTCCAGATCTGCAGGTTACTGTCTAGGGCTTTGTTATCGAGGGGCAAGCAGCAGAGAGATTGGGCCGGTTGAAGCGGCCTCCAGAGAGAGGAGGGAGAAATTCGCTTTGAAAAGGGGTGGGGAATTGCATGAAAACACTGTACATCAGCAGTATTGGTGGAAAATCTGCTTTCACTCCACTTTTTTCACAAAGCAGGGGCGCTGATGCTACTGGGGTTTTTGCTTTACTCAAATACGTGAGCGGAGAGCAGTTCTGCCACGGCCACCTCTCGCTGCAAGGAAAGGAAAAGCAACGCTTGAGATAAAAAACACCGCTATTGGTAGTGGTTGTATTTTTGTGCTGGATTTTGTGGGGGATTTGGGGGGGGGGTGGGAATGTCGCAAGCCCATATGGAAATTATGGAATGGGAGCAGCAGGGCGAGATCCATGCCTCTGATGGAAGTTGAATTGCTTCATCTTGAAATAAATTGTAAACAATTCTCAGGTTCCATCCCCTTCCTCCCTCCCCCCCCCCCCCCGTTTCCTTTCAGATCTAAAAAGGGGCCACGATTCGTTTTGAACTTTTGCCAGTACCAAGGCTGGTTCGGCACAGGTGTAAAAACTGTTCTCCGACACATTTTGGATGGACAAAACATCTCCAGTAGGACACTTCTGTAAGCAAACAAACTGCTTACCTCGTCCCAGTATTAGCTATGAGGTGGCAAATATATTTCTGTCTTTTTTAATAATAATAATAATAAATTTTAAAAAATTTTAAAAAGGGAAAAAAGTGTGTGCATGTGTCTTGTGTCGGGCACCTACTCACCCACCCCAAACTCAAAATACTTTTAATTAATTTGGACTTTGGTGACACTAGACATCTGAGAAGGAACAGGCGAAGAGTCGCCCGGATGTTGTAGCAGAAAAAAAACTCGCTCAGGTGAATTTGAGCGCAAACCGAACAATCCGTTTCCCCTCACGTTTCTTTCCTTCTTCGCAGCAGTTGCGCAGTTAGGGCTCTAAGACTATAGCAGTGGGTACAAAGAAACTGTCAAGCTACAGCTAAAGCAAAAGTTGAATTAGTCCTGTGCTGATGTTTTGGAATGTCCATGCCTTGGTGGAACCAGGACTGGTGCAGTCCAGAGCCACTCCTTGCAGATACACCACGGCTGTGTCTGTGTGTGCAGGTCCCTATGCAAATATAAAACGTAACACACAAACTTCAGGTGGGAGCAAATGGCACAACCCTGATCCCTCCACTGTGGGCATGTGTTCCAAACACCAGAGTGTCTATGTGTGTGTATAAACACACCCCTGCACTTTCTTAATTAAAACACACTAAAATAAAATAATGTACCCTTTGATGTTTGCCTGAAATGTCTCAAGTAAGGAACGACTGCTTTTTGGAACACACTTTTATAGATATATTTATATCTAAAGGCCAAGCCACCCAGCCCCCTGGCCTGTGAGCCCATGAGTAATGGATCTTACGTCGATGTAAAGGAATGTCAAACTTACAATGTTCCGAGAGGTTCTGCTTTGCGCTTCCTCGCCTCCCTGCCTAAGCTGTGGACAGGGAACCACAACGCCTTTGAGATATCCCTACACCTTTAAAATAACGCATTTGGAAAGGACGGCTGCAAAACGTTACACACACACACACCCTCCCCAATTCTGAGCAAAAATAAGGGGGTAGGGGGTGTTAAAAAGCAATGTACACAAAAACTGCTCGTCCGCTACGAAGAAAGGAAGCCAAAGAAGAAAGGAGGGATGGAGGGGAGACGATGGGGGAATTCCATTTTTAAAAACCTTGAAGAAGGGAGGGGATGCAGAAAGGGTGGGGGGGCAAGGGAAGGAGGGAGGCAGCCACCTGCAACTTCCCCCAATTTGGTACACACAATGAGCTGCTCCTCTACGGTTACATCTCTCTCTCTCTCTTTCTCTTCCTGTTAAGTTTAGTTTTTTGTTTTTCCATTTTCAAAGATGCTCACATGTTATTTTGGGTGGGGTGGGGTGGGCGCACAGCAGATTCCAGCACTTGGTGAACAGGCTTCACAAGCTGTGAAAAAACAAAAAAACAAAAAAACCCAACAACCTCTTGTCGTCTTCTTCAGGGTGTTAATCGTTTGCCGTGTGTCTTGTCTGTTTTCGCTTTTTTTTTAATACACAGTATATGTATATAATTCTTTCTCGGGTTTGGCTGTAGTGGAACTGGCCATGGTTCAATTGGGACTATAGCAGTACATGGGTCAAGGGGACAGTCATTTTGGCTATGTACACATTCATAGTCGGTCCATGGCTTCCAACTAATAGCGCTATTTCCGTAGGTCTAGTACACAAACCTGCAAGGGGGAGGAGAGAAGGGGTGGGGGAAAGTGGGGCGTTAAGAAGTTTATGAAACAACAGATTAATCCGCAAGAATATACATTACTTCTTAAGAGCATCAGTTGCATACAACAGAGAAGAGGCCTATTGTCACCTTCCACAGATAGGATATCTCTCACTCATGGATGCTAGGGAGTCGCAAGAGGGGATGAACAATTCATGTTTTTGCCCTGGGCCTATGTGTACTCCCTCCCGCTATTAGCAAGCACTGATACTGAGCGTTGACAGCTGAGAAACAAAGGGCTGCCTCTAATGTAAAGGTAAAGGTAAAGGTAAAGGGACCCCTGACCATTAGGTCCAGTCGTGACCGACTCTTGGGTAGTGGCGCTCATCTTGCTTTATTGGCCGAGGGAGCCGGCGTTTGTCCACAGACAGCTTCCGGGTCATGTGGCCAGCATGACTAAGCCGCTTCTGGCGACCCAGAACAGCGCACGGAAACGCCGTTTACCTTCCCGCCGGAGCGGTACCTATTTATCTGCTTGCACTTTGATGTGCTTTCGAACTGCTAGGTTGGCAGGAGCAGGGACCGAGCAACGGGAGCTCACCCCGTCGCGGGGATTCGAACCGCCGACCTTCTGATCGGCAAGTCCTAGGCTCTGTGGTTTAACCCACACCGCCACCCGCGTCCCTTTGCCTCTAATGTAGCGCTAGGTTAAAGTCACTCAGCAGTATTCTTTCATTCTGATGGCTAAACATTATCTGCCTGCAGAATGATGCTGCACAAGGGAACGCAGAAGTAGCTTGCTAGTAATAATGCTGTATGCACGACCCATTGCATGGTGAGCTTCACGCAAAACGGTTGCATTCGCATCCTCTGCTGAACAACGTCAAAAGTTGCCCGTCTGCTGGCAGAAGAGTCCTTGAACTAGCGGACAGGGAGCTCCGGGTACAGCCCAAGGTGGCGGCAATCAGGACCCTTACAAGAGCCCCAAAGTTTCCAGAAGTACTAAAAGGCCTTTGGGAGGGGGGCGAAAAAGGGGCGCCCCAAAAAACCTGAGCCCCAAAGAGGACTGAGCATGCTCAGTGCCCACAGAATGCTAAGTGTCTTTTGGTAGGAAAAAGGAAAGCTTGGAGGGGGAATGGAATGGTGTGCCTTAGAAAAGGGCATGGCTGGCACCCTGAGCTTGAGCGCTGCAGCATTTTGTTGCCGGTCCTCCTTGCTGTACACACTGCTGAGTTAAATGGATGCTGGTAGTGAACCTGAGCGTTTTGCTTTTAAAAAACAAAACAAAACAGAAAAAGTCTTCTCCTGTTCCACGTTCCTCGTACCTACGGGACCGCCTCTCCTGGTATGCCCCGTGGAGGACCTTAAGGTCCATATATAGCAACACCCTAGAGGTCTCGGGCCCTAAGGAAGTTAGATTAGCCTCAACCAGAGCCAGGGCCTTCTCAACACTGGCTCCGGCCTGGTGGAACGCTCTGTCTCATGAGACCACGGCCCTGCGGGATCTGATCTCTTTCCGCAGGGCTTGTAAGACAGAGTTGTTCCACCTGGCCTTTGGCTTAGAATCAGTTTGATTCCCTCCCCCTCTTTCTTTTTCTTTTCTCCTCCTATGAAGAGATTGCACCCTAATGTTTTAATGTTGTATCTTAATCTTTTAAATTGTATTTTAATCAACTTGTTTTTATTATTGGTTGTTAGCCGCCCTGAGCCCAGTCTTGGCTGGGGAGGGCGGGGTATAAATAAAAATTTTATATTATTATTATTTATTATTTATGGAGGAATAATTTCTTCTGTAGTCCGTTTTACTCAATTTTACCCGCTTCTTCCCTGCATTTGCATGCAGTCATGAGAATCTCAAAAGAATGATTGGAAATTCTTGTTTTGTGGTAGCGCCTTGGTTGGAAACGATAACATTTGAACTCTCTGTGTCAGATCTGAATAGGCGTGGCAATTTGCTTGTCCCTGTAAGAAGCAGGGTGAGGTGGGGGCAGAGTAACTGGACCAAATTTGGGGGCTGTCAGGAAACAGGATCACAGGAAACAAGAGGGCAAGCAGGAAGACCCGTCACTGTCTCCACTCAAACAGGAAGCCGCTAATGGTCTTTCCTGTTTGGGAGGGTCAAATGGCCAACCTGGATGGGTGGAGTTGGTCTAAGCCTGGCAACACTTCACTGACTACCTAAGGAGATGCTCCAATGAATGCTTACTTTTTCATTTACTGGTTTCATGAAGCGCTGCATTAAGTTGTAGTCCCACCTAGCTTGTCACGCAGCAATGGGTCTTCTGGCTTGTTTTAAGAAGCCTCTACATTTCCAAGCTCACTCGGATATTCCAGGAGTGACAAATTGCAAGAACCTGTGTACTTACTGAACCATCTGAAGCACTCGCTCCAACTTTGTCTCCTCCTGCATTCCAGCAAACCTCAAAAATGCCTCCTGTTCCCCGATAACTATGCACTAGAGCACCCGTCTGAAAAAGAAAGGGGGGATAGAAAGTAATTAGAATACATTATCATCTTAGTTAATATAAACACATACCACTTGATTTTCTGTAAGTATGCATGCATTCGAAACCACCTACATTCTAAACACACTCTTTTCCTGTGTGGGATACAGATCTCCAGTAATAAGGAGATGATGGGTGACAACGGAGACATGAGCACATGGACTATTCTCTGCAGTGCCTTTCTGTGCCTGTGGGGGAGACAGAGAGCAAGGCGGAACTCTATGACAGGCATAGGCAAACTCTGCCCTCCAGATGTTTTGGGACTACAACTCCCATCATCCCTAGCTAACAGGACCAGTGGTCAGGGATGGTGGGAACTGTAGTCCCAAAACATCTGGAGGGCCGAGTTTGCCTATGCCTGCTCTATGAGGTCCCTTCCATTTGCAAGTGCCATGTTCTAGAGCAGGAAGTCACTGCTGGTCACAAGGAAGGGGACAAACAAATGGAACAATGTGTTGTGCTCAGCCTGTTTAGTGCTTCTGAACTTAGCCCAGAAGCAAATTGGAAACCGGTGCAGATGAGCTCAAAGATTTTATATGCCCTCTTTTAACAAGCCATAGAATTTCTGCTTAAACAGGACTTCTAAAATGTTTTTCGGGGGCTGCCAGTCACTATTATAGTCCAGCTAGAAGATTATCAATACGCATAGGTCCAGGGGGAAAAAAGGATATGCACAATGCAAACCCTTCTGGTTCCTTTTAAAAACACCTCTTTCGCGGGGTCACTTCTGAAATAGCACTGTGCTAATAGAGACTTTTAAAAGCAAGGGAAAAGTTAAATGGGAACTAGTCTTCTGAGACTGTATTTGTGACCAGGGAGGGTCTGACTGGCACGCAGGAGCCCATTTTACGAACCTATCAGTTCACCTTAAAAAGCCATTTCTGTGCCAACGAAACAGCTTGCGGAACAGCCAACTCTTGCATTTGATGTCCCCCTCCTTCTTAGATAACCCTGTTTGTTCAGACCCTCTTAGGGCAGAAATCACAACTGTGTATTGCATTTTAATGGGAGCCCTGTGCTTGGAAACATGCACTCTCTCTCTCTCTCTCATAAACATTGGGGAAATCCTTGGTGCAAAGGAGAGGAATGGGTGGGAGAAAGAAAACAAAATGCGCAAGGTTCCCCTGGCATTCAAGAGGCATGCTGGACATGAATGGTGAGGACTACTGTTGGGAGGTTCAGCAGCAATAAAGGGCCACGTTCCCTATCAGCAAGTGCTGCCATTGTAGAAGCAAGGAAAAGACCCCAGACACCCTGAAAGGCATCATCATCATCATCATCATCATCATCACTTAGCCCCTGATATTAAAAGCTGTCCTGGCAAATCCGACTGAGGAGTGTGGGGCAAGAACCCTAAGAAAGAAAGGAATTTAAATAAAATAGCTAAACACAAACAACCGCCCAAGTAGACGCACCTGTGTATTCCAGATGTGTACACATTTGTCGAAAGAGCCACTGGCCAGGTACCTGCCGTCAGGACTGAAAGCTACACTGTACACAGGTTCTTGGTGTTTCGTCAAGGTGTGGATGCAGATCCCTCTGTCTACATCCCATAACCGAACTGTAGAATCGAAAGATGCACTGCCGAGAAGGGAAAGAACGGGAGGGGGAAGCAATTGCTGTCATTTCAATATTGACTTTAGAATGTATTTACCTATGCTTTCTTTCTTTAAAAAGCAAAACAAAACCATGCACTGGGGGGAATTAAGGGTGGAGGAAGAAAAGCAAAAGAATGAGGGGAGTGCAGCAGAAAACATGGATTAAAAGGGCTGATCTTTCATAAACTGTGTAGGCGCCTGCCCCCCTGTAACAACCACCCTGGACCCTACAATCGTAACTGTATATAGACTTCAGCTTCATTATTATAATGACCTGTTTCATTATGATTAAATATCCGTATCTGGATTTCCTTGGGCTAGTTGGCACTTACCTAGGTTGCAAGTATTGCAGCGTTCTGCAAAACAAGCAGTATTCCAAGAAAAGGCCTAGGACATATCCCCCTGGGGCACTCCTGAATTTGGTCACCTCCGCAACATACGTTTAAAGTGCACGGCTTCACCCAAAGAATCCTAGAAACCTCGTTTGGTTAAGAAAGCCGGGAAGTGCAGCTCTGTGAGGGATAAGCTACAGTTCCCACGATTCTTTAGGGGTGAGAGGAAGTCATGGGCTTTAAATGTTTGGTGCAGAAGTGACCTTCGAAATAGGATGAGGCACTTGCAGCTGGCTCTGTTTGCCCTCCAAAGGAGTCTAGAAGCACATGCTCAAATACACAAATGAGCATAGTAGCAGGCTTCTTAGAACATTGAAAGGGTTGAAATGGGGACAAGGACGGGTGCACATACAAGCCCCGTCCAAAACTGCCTGGGCAGCTCTTCAGATCTTTCTGCAATTGGTGGGAAGATCTGAAGAAGAGTGTGTATTTTAAGGTGTTCAATTGACCATGGTTTGAGACCTCCCTGTGGGAGGGAGGCCCATCAATCTGTGGTCCCCAATTATCCCCCCCTTGCATTGGGGGAGTCCCAACAGTTTAATCCTTCATGTGCCGAGGATGAATTCTGATGCCTTAGCATAGCTGCTGTCTCCCCGTGACAATATTACCTTGCTAACATAAGATTGGCATTTGGGTTGTTTGTTCCTGGCCCCGTAGGACTCCATTTGATAGTATAAATTTCTTTGTTGTGTGCTTGTAGATCGTGGACACAACTATCTTGTTTCATACTCCAGATCTAAGAGAGGTCAAGAGAGGAGAAAGAGCGTATCAACTTTCTGTGCAAAGGGTTTCCCGGCAAATATCGCAACCCTCTTCCTTCCGCCAAAGCCAAGAAACACACAGTGCAAACGAAGACACTTTGCTCCGGAGGTTTTGCGAGCCCAATTCTCATGTGAACTTGGCACTGCATTTGTAGGCACTCGGTCACCGTTCTGCAGTCTGTTCTGCGCACAGCTGTGGCAATTTCCACAGCACCCAACGCCAAAGGAGGCTCGCCACGAAGCATTGGAAGGAAGTGCAAAAAATGTGTGGAGAGCTGATTCACGGAGGCGGCCTCCCATTTGCAGTGAATTCCAGGTGTTCTCTCCTGCCCACCTAGCAGTTTGAAAGCACGTCAAAGTGCAAGTAGATAAATAGGTACCGCTCCGGCAGGAAGGTAAACGGCATTTCCGTGCGCTGCTCTGGTTCGCCAGAAGCGGCTTAGTCATGCTGGCCACATGACCTGGAAGCTGTATACCGGCTCCCTTGGCCAGTAAAGCGAGATGAGCGCCGCAACCCCAGAGTCGGCCATGACTGGACCTAATGCAATGGTCAGGGGTCCCTTTACCTTTACCAGGTGTTCTCTACAGAAGTGTTGATTTGGAAAGGACCCTGAGGGTGATCTCATCCAACCCCTTGCGATGCAGGAATCTCAACACAGAATCATAAAATTGCGTATGGGATGAGAATGTGCTTTCATAGGACAGAAACCAAAACAAACAAACAAACAAATTCCAGTGTGTGGTTAAAAACGCTGCAGGGTATCCCTCTCTAAAAACCTGCGGAACTGCCGCTGGGTTTATGTAAAGGGAACCGTACTGGCTAGTTCTGGACAATACTGAACTAAATGAACCCATGGTCTGACTCTGTATAGACTCAGCTTTCTGTTCCTTTCGTTGTAGACTATAATCCTCTGGAACAGCGACAATTCCTGTTCTGCGTTCTTAAAGGCAGCAGCTCAACAAAGACACCAGGGTGGTATTTAACTAAGTTTTACTCATAATAGATCCACTGCAATTAATGAACGTCAACAAGTTAGGTCCATTCATTTCACTGAGTGCACTCCCAGTAAAATTTAGTTGGATGCCAACCTGGGGAAATATGTTACGCTAAAACAAGTGAAACAAGGGGCTGATATGAGCTGATAGTCACACCAAGTGCTTTTTAAACTCAGGAAGATGAAGCAAGTAAATTAAATTGACTGACAAGCGCAAGGAAAAGGAAGGCCTTCCAGCAACACTAAATCTAGTCATTGAAAACGTAACAAAGCCTCAACATGCTGGGATTGGGATTAGCAAAGGTGGCTTTAGGAGCAAATTCATGAGGACAGGCTAATCAATATTGGCCAAGTATCATCCAATACTCAATACTGGGGAGCAAGCTGTCATGACTAAGGTCTTTGAGGGCAGAAACTGGAAAATGCTGGAAGATACTAGTTCTACAAGGTTCTTTTCTTTTTTTACTGATAAGAGTTGGAAATGTTATGTTTTATGTTTTGGCTATCTCAAAGTCACGCTGAGATAGATAAATTTGTGCGCTTAGCAAACTGGTAATTCTTTCTTACTTTCATTTTCGACCTTGAACGTTTGCAGATTTCTCTGAAGTTGTTTTTGTGTGTGTGTGTGTGTTTTGCCTTCCATGTGTTTTTTTGCCTTTCGTGAAAAATTCCTCTTTTACTGATGAACCTTTGATTCTGCGTGTTTTATTACTTCCAAGACGCATTCACTCCAAATATACGTTTCTGCAACTCTGCTATTCATCAGGACATGGAGTGCCTAGGATTTTAGGCCGATTCCTGTCACAAGCAAGAGAATGGGGGCATCGAAAAGGAGATTTGACTTGATGTGCTGGTCCAGCAAGATGTTTCTGGTGGCGTTATAAGACACCAGGTCCCATTTTGCCAAAGATGACTAACAACATTGCCAGTCAAAAGAAAGCCAAAGCCTTCTTGGATACATAGCGATAAACTCCACCTAAGAACGTGACTGAAAAAGTATAACAAGTAGTTTATTACAAACCCAGATCACCTGATGTTGTACTTTTTACCTTTAAAGTCATGTCATCGGAACAAGATGCCAGAAGATTACCAGTGGGATCCCATTTGATTGCGTTAACTTCATTCTGAAATTTAAAAGCAAGAGGAAAGTTGACGTCTCCCATTTCATCGACATAAGAGGAAGGGGAAATAAAAGGATGGCTCTTCCTTTCAGTAACAACATGGCGGCACCATTAATCCAGAAGGAACAATGCTGAAATTTGATGGAACATGTCTGTCTTGAAATTATTCAGAGACAGGCAATGGATACAGCAGGCTCTATTGGACTTGGCCCAATGCCACTCAGATTGCATCCGAAGCACACTTACGAAAAGGTTTTGCTAATTCAGTGGGGCCTCCTTTGAAGGAAAGATGCTTAGCTTAATAACAGCATCATGGCACCACCTTTGCCTATGCAAATTGCACAGTCAATGCAAAAGCTGTATGGGGCACACACAGGCTATGCGTCCCCCGGCCGAGCTAACGTAAGAATCTGTAAGGTATTCACAACTTTCAAAAGAATCCAAGAATCCATGCCTGGAATTTGGAACAGATCTCTCATGAACTGACGGGAAATGCTGTGATCTTATGGGAACTGCAGCTTGGGGGTGCAGGTCCTTCATGGAAGTAACATAGGGTGATGGGTTGAGGTGACATGGCAGCAGGAAAGCTCTGAGCCATCCGGCGACAGGATCACATCTCTTAACTTTGCTCCATATGTGCAGCTTATACTAAACAAGTGGAACATTGCTTTAAAAACAGAACAGAACTATACTTACGGTGTGGCCCTGGAAAGTTTTGATGGGCTTATCTTGGCCTAGTTTACAGACGTGAATACACATATCTGTGCTACAGGAGGCGAATGTGTTGTTGCTCTGCCAGTCAACATCTAACGCTGGTGCTATTGACAGACAAGACAGACAAAGCATTAAGCAGAGACATAACCACCCCCCCAGTATTCTTGAGCAAACGGTATCAAGGTATCAGCCTAGAGCAGAGCAGAATGTAAAATTCAGAGGGGTTTGCCCTTGTCACTCAATTTCATCTTTCTATATGGTTCTTATATACAGTGGATCCTCGGGTTATGTACCGCCCTCCTTACGGACGCTTCAGGTAACGAGCTCCACTAACACGGAAGTAGATGCTCCTGGTTGCAAACTTTGCCCTGGGATGTGAGCAAAAGTTGTGTGCCTTTGGCGCAGCGGCAGTGGGAGGCCCCATTAGCGAAAGCGTGCCTCATGTTAAGAACAGTTTTGGGTTAAGAGCGGACCTCTGGAATGGATTAAGTTCGTAACCAGAGGTACCACTGTACTGTGGTATTTTTATGTATTGCAATTTTGCTGTTATTTTTACTGACGATAATTTAAGTAACGATTCACTGCAATTGTCAAGAGTGAATTTCTGCTTAATTACTATTTGCTGATATTCTGCAAGTTCATTTTAAAGTCTACTGTTATAATCTAACAAATTACTGAATACTACAGAGTGTTACCTTGGAAGTTGAACGGAATCTGTTCCGGAAGTCCATACGACTTCCAAAACGTTCGGGAACCAAGGCGTGGCTTCCGATTGGTTGCAGGAAGCTCCTGCAGCCAACCGGAAGCCGCGTCAGGAGTTCGGGTTCCAAAGAATGTTCACAAACCAGAACACTCACTTCCGGGTTTGCGGCATTTGGGAGCCAAAACGTTCGACTCGCAAGGCGTTTTGTTTGTACTTTATTTGATGTAAGTTGTTTATTTAAAGTCATAGTTTTATTATGACTTATTTGCATGGGAATGGATTGCTATAAGATGTGTGATGTTTATTGTACATTTTGTTCTTTCTTCAGTTTGTAAACGGCCTTGCAATATAGCAATATACAAAGGCGGTATAAAAAATTAAAAGTGAAATGAAATGAACTCTGGATAGAGGTCTCTTTGCACATGCTTGGAAGCCTCTGATGTTTATAAGGATGTGTGTCATCACAGCCCCTCTCCCCAACGCCACAGGCCTTGGAGGATGCAAAGCTAGTGCTGAAGGGACTGTCCCCTGGGCCTGCACTTGGCTCCCATTTCACCTGCACAAGGCACTTGGTGGAACAAGGAAGCAGTGTGGATATGGGACATCCAGGTTCAAATTGCTGCTCAGCCGTAACGCTCAATAGAAACATATATTTAGGGAGATCTTGCCCAACCTAACCTACTACTCATGACTGATGATATTTTAGGTTGGAAAACCGTAAAATCACGGAGTTGGAAGGGACCACGAAGGTCTTCTACAGTCCAACCCGCTGCAATGCAGGAATCTTTTGCCCAACATATGGCTCAAACCCACGACCCCAAGATTAAGATGTTCTGCGTCAAGCAGAAACTTAAAATCATTACTCTCAAATAATAGATCCTGAGACCCGAGGGTCAAGACGAGACTGTGTCATCCGTTGCCATAAACAATGCAGATTTAACCGAGGAGGAATACAAAAATTAGCCCAGATGGCTCTTTGGAAGAGGGCAAGGCCAGAGGAAGATGAGATCTGAATTGACATGCCAGAGACTCGGGATTTAACAAGGTGGTTCCATCTGCAGGCTTTCAAAAGCCATACCAACTCAAATGCGAGGTGCAATGGATTGTGTACTAAATATATCTTCTTTTGATAATGTAGCAAAGAGATTTTGTGCACAGTTGTGCTTTTTTAAAAAAAGAGGTATGGATAATCTTGATTTTAATCAGGACCAACTGAGCCTTAAAAGGCAGTGTCTTCCACTGTTAATTGTCCCTCCCCTAGTTTTCAAAACCAATTGCTTCTTTGAAAAGAAATACGTACCAGAATGGAAAGGAAACTGCTGTTTGGCTTCTCCAGTATGTGCATCCCAAATAATTGTGGTCTGAATTAAAACAAACAAACAGCAAAAGACCATAAAATTGCTTTTGTTGATCTCACTCATTGCTAAAGTCTGCCAAACCGGCATTATTCAGATTGTAAGTTTTGTAGGTTTGCTATTTAAAAATGCCCCAAGCAAAAGTTTATCTACCAGACAGGTGCAGCTTACAAGTTTGCATTATTAGAAAGCAGTTCCTAATATCCATATTACTCGTCTGTAATCTCCTAATTAGCTCATCTCCCTTCAAATATTTGCAGGCTGCAGCGTCTGCCTTCAGCTAACCACTTAGTGCCCGACACATTATTTGCACACCAACAGCTCCCTCCTGCCCCAAAAGCGGCTTCAGGGGTGGGTGATGTGAAGTAGAGAGCATGCTAAACCCTTTCTCCACCAGCTGCTTATCCACTCTAAATCTAACACAAGCTCCCTTTCCTTTGTGCAAGGTTCAAAACTTGTTTGCCTTCACTGTGACATATAATGACTAGAAAACCTTCATGTTCGTAAGATTAAGAGCTCCTGCAAAGAGGATGACTTCTGGCTGTTTGATCTCTCTCTCTCACATACACACACACACACACACACACACACACACACACACACAGTGATTTTACCCAGGACAAAATTGGAATCCACAAGCTTTAGGCTCATGTGCTCCCTTTCCATCCTTTCTGTGCTGAGAAAACGACACAGGAATCCCTTAATTTATTTAAAAGTACTATCCCGATTGCCCTTTTCAGAGAGATCCCATGAGTGCATTTATTTGGCAAAGTTACATCAGACTGGATTACCTACATAGCATTTCCCATAATGGCCTTGTGATGTGGATTTTCCAAGTTAATGTATTTAATATTATTTTTGCTGTAAGTGATAATAACTTCTTATTATTATTATTATCACCACCCTGCTGCACAGTTAATTGAGGGCACCTTTTCAACCGGTCAAAAGCTTTTTAAGTGATTCAAACCAACTGATAAGACTAAATGCTTCATCCTTCAAGCATCTGCTTAAAACTTCCTGTGAATGTGAAACATGTATTTGTCCTCTTGGGTCAGGGAGATCAGTGGCAGCTCCCTGTCGAGTGCACACAGCATAGCAAATTTGGGTTTCCTGCTGCAAAATGCATAAAGGAGCCCGTAAGCAAGACTGGGAAATCCAAGGGGACGTCATGCATAAACTGTAGAGAACAATTCTCCATATATTTGTCTGCTCTCCTCTTAAGCTGCTCCAGCCTTGGGAATGTTCACTTGCTCTCAGAAGTTCGCCATTTGACAGTTCGCCCCCACCATACTTGAGCGAACTGCAATTTCCACTAGTATTAAGAGACCACATTTGTTGTCAAGAATGCTCATAAGTCACCTGCTATATTAAGGCATAGTGAAGATGGTTGTTTCCAAACCCAGACAGGCTCTCACATGGCCTTACTGTCTTTTTTTCTGTTGGGTTTTCAAATCTAAAGCTGTTTGGTGCGCCCCATAATTTGATCTCGCCGAAATGGGATTATTGAATAAGACAGATGCCGTCTCACCTTGTCCACGCCTGCGCTCAATATGAAGTTGCCCTTTTTGTTCCATTTTAATGCGAATATGGGACCTTTATGTTGCCCTAACGTGCTGGCGAGATTACCTAGACAATAAAGAGAGCATTTATTACAATTCTAAAATGGGAAAACGAAAGATCGAAACAAATTATGCACAACAGAAGAAAAAAGGACACTGGAACAAAATTACACAAAATTATGAAAGAAAGAAAAAAGAAGACAACTGAAAAACCGTGTGCTCACCATCTTTAGTCCATATCCTTGCAAATCCATCGTATGACCCTGTTGCTAGAAGCGTACCTTCGCTCTGTGGGGCAAAAGAAGAAGATGAGAAGAAGAGTTTGGATTTGATATCCTGCTTTATCACTACCCTAAGGAGTATCAAAGCGGCTAACAATCTCCTTTCCCCTCCTCCCCCACAACAAACCATCTGTGAGGTGAGTGGGGCTGGGAGACTTCAGAGAAGTGTGACTAGCCCAAGGTCACCCAGCAGCTGCATGTGGAGGAGCGGGGGAAGCGAACCTGGTTCACCAGATTACGAGTCCACTGCTCTTAACCACTACACCATGGGTAGGCAAACTAAGGCCTGGGGGCTGGATCCGGCCCAATTGCCTTCTAAATCCGGCCCTTGGACAGTCTGGGAATCAGCGTGTTTTTACATGAGTAGAATGTAGAATCCTTTTATTTAAAATGCATCTCTGGGTTATTTGTGGCGCATAGGAATTCATTCATCTCCCCCCCCCCCAAAAAAAAAATACAGTCTGGTCCCCCACAAGGTCTGAGGGACAGCGGACCGGCCCCCTGCTGGAAAAGTTTGCTGACCCACTACACCACGCTGGAAAGAGTTAAGAGTGTTACGCTATGCTATTTCGTGTCACAGAACGCAGCTAAGGTAGGCAACGTCCTCACCGAGTTTGCTCTCTTTGGGATGAATGTAACCTGAGGGCAATGCGATGCACACTAACTTGGGATTGAGCTCCACTGGGACTTCCTTCCTAGGCAACACACTTCAGATTGTGATGTGTGCCATGAAGCTGCATGCCATCTGGGTCCAACCTCCCAAAACCTGAGTCACAGTTTTCTTGTCCCCCCTGCAGACTGCTTCCTGTGTGCTTGTTTGTTCAGGCCTGCACATTTTGCAACCCCGCCTCTCCCAAATGAAAACAGCACTGCTTGAAGAAATGCAGCCCCTCTTGATACTGCGCAGCTCGGGGGCCTGTGGAACTCACCTGAGAAATGTTCCTAGTCTCACAAAAATCTTTAATTGGGCTTCCCTTGTAATTTATTGGGCGTTTCCCCAGAGCCGGGCCCTTCAAAGCACACCTTGAAATTTCATCTTTTTTGGGGGGGGGGGTGGATATTGCCGGTCATCCTGGTCCTGCTCATAAGGAATGGTGGAAATATATCACAAGGGCACTTGTGTGTTGACCCATATAGCTAGGAATCTTCTGCTGGTGTCTAAATCTACACTGAGGAATTTGGAGTTCCCAGCAAGTGGGTCGCTGTGGCTTACTGGGAAGACTGTGGCAGGGAACACAGCGGGGAGGCCACAGCACTGCAGGTGCAATGTCAGGAGACCCAGAAGGCCTGAAACGTCGAGATTGCACCACACTGACTTCCCAGCTCCACTTCTTCCTCCTGGTAAGCAACAGCCAGCTGCTTTTGGTCATCAACCTTCATGGGGTGGAATCCTCCATCTCTTTAATGGAACTTGCACCAATTATTATTATTATTATTATTATTATTATTATTATTATTATTATTATTTATTTGTACCCTGCCCATCTGGCTGGGTTTCCCCAGCCACTCTGGGAGGCTTCCACAGAGACCAAAAATACACTAAAATGTCACACATTAAAAACTTCCCTGAACAGGGCTGCCTTAAGATGTCTTCTGAATGTCAGGTGGGTGTTTATCGCTTTGACATCGGATGGGAGGGCATTCCACAGGGCGGGCGCCACTACTGAGAAGGCCCTCTGCCTGGTTCCCTGTAGCTTTGCTTCTCGCAATGAGGGAACCGCCAGAAGGCCCTCGGCGCTGGACCTCAGCGTCTGGGCAGAATGATGGGGGTAGAGACCCTATTGCTCCCTATCTCTCCCCCCCCCCCTTCTAATAGCCTTTTCAGTGCTTGAGAACTACCATCAAGTTTTCTTAAAGCCCGTTCCAATACTATTCCAGGGTGAGTCTTTATTGCACCGATGGGGGTGGTGCGGTGCGGAATCTGTTTAATGTCTCTTCACCAAGATACCCCTCTTCCACTTTTTCCAGGTCTGGGGAACCTGACGCCCACCAGATATTGTTGAACTGCAATCCCATCATCCCTGACTGTTGGCCATAAGAGTTATGAGTTCCCAACTCACTGACCTATACCTTTGTTTTTTTCTTTGTTATGCTTCTGTGATGCTGATCTGGGACTATTATAAAGCTCACTTGTAACTTTACTTGCTCTTTTGCATTTCCTGCCTTCCTGGCTTTAGTTTCTTTGCCCAGACAGCTGGTTTGAGTGCACTCCAGGGCTTGTGCATGCCTACTGTGTACAACTCCGGTACACAATAAAATATTTCTGAAAGCCCACTGAGTCTTGAAAGTTCTCTTCTGCGCAGAACAGGGAGCGGATGTGCTTCCTGAACCCTTATGGGGTTGCAAAGTTCAGCCTTCCAGATAATATCTCAGCTACGCCAAATGTTGACCTTTCAGCAGGTATGCGTTTTACTGGTTACCATGGGCATTGGTGGCATTAAAAGCAGCGACGAAAGGGACACGGTCAACTCACAATTCTAAGTGGAAAGTTCAGAAAATAACTCCCTCATCCCCCCCCCCCCCGTGGATGCCCACTGTAACTTGGAAGCTGAAAATATGGGTTTTGCAAAGTACGTTTGGAGCACCGGGGAGTTTCTGCTTACATTCCAATCTAGGGAAGTCACGTCTTTGTTGCTCGGTACATCTTGGCCCCCTTCTCGTATACAGTGCCGAAGGACCAGCTGTGTGGAGCCACTGGTACTGTTTTCACTAAGGTTCCATATTCTTGCCGTTGAATCTCCCGATCTGCAAAATAAACAGAGATCATGGGCTTCTTTGAGCCAATAATTAACCACCACCTTGCAAGAGCAAAAGATGTGGGTATCAGTGCCTGGTCACAACCATTCCCAGAATTACAGGCTCTTTTGCCACAAATGTTCCAATCAGTCTTCCGCATTTCTCCTCTGTGTGCAGTAACGTTACACGGACCTCATTCCGCTGTTTTGAATGGGAACACTTTTACGTTGCCCAAAATAACGTGCTTACCACTTTCGCCACTGCAAAGAGCCAAGAAGCTACAGTTAATTATGCCAAAAAGAACACAAAAATCCCCACTTTTAAAACATGCCACTTTGTCTACACCATTGTGCGATTCAAGCAGTCCTATTCCCAGGGTCTTCAGAGAAGAGCTGGACCGCTAATTAAAGTATCCACAGCTGGAGGATACCAAACCACCTGTCGCAGTGTGCAAAATATATGGCGACAACTAGCAAATAAACTAGCAGTGCGCCACAAGCTGGCCTCCAATTTTTCAAAGGATTTATTCCCCTGCAAGCGAGCCTTCCATTTTTCTCCTTCATTCTCAGGGAGTCCCCCCCCCATACAATTGCTTCAGAATTTTGGTGGGTGTTAGGCTGAGCTTATATTTTGTAACAGTGAGGTGGTTCTGGGTGTTAGACTTTCCTTTAAGCATTTATCCAGCATGCTTCTTGATATGAAAAAACAACAACACCCATGGGATTTTGAAGAAGAGAAGAAGAAGAGTTTGGATTTGATACCCCATTTTATCACTACCCTAAGGAGTCTCAAAGCAGCTAACAATCTCCTTTCCCTTTCTCCCCCACAACAAACACTCTGTGAGGTGAGTGAGGCTGAGAGACTTCAGAGAAGTGTGACGAGCCCAAGGCCACCCAGAAGCTGCATGTGGAGGAGCAGAGACGCGAACCCGGTTCACCAGATTACGAGTCCACCGCTCTTAACCACTACACCACACTTGCTCTGGAAGCTGTGGAAGTTGGCTACCAAGTGCCTCAGAACAGCATGCTTACTGATTTTGTTTTTAAGGCAAGTCCTTCTTCTCTCCCTCTCTTTGCCTTTTGTTTTTTTTTAAAAAGAACTTTCTGCAGTGATAAGAAGTTAAAAACTAAAAAGACTCAACTTCTTTGTACAAAACAAACAGATGCCAGATGTGCGGTCGGCAGCCTCCCCGCCTTCTCGTGCTTAAAGAAAAGGCCCTGAACCGGAGTAAAGAACTGCCTCTGTAAATGTCTTTAGGGGAAACATACCCAGAGGCCAGGAGGTCACAAACAGGGTTCCACGCACAGATGAATACTTCTGATTCGTGGCCACGCAGCACCACTGCTTTGTTAGAAGGGATTTCGACGTCGCCATC
The DNA here is from genome assembly GCF_964106645.2 of Podarcis pityusensis. Taxonomy (NCBI): domain Eukaryota; kingdom Metazoa; phylum Chordata; class Lepidosauria; order Squamata; family Lacertidae; genus Podarcis; species Podarcis pityusensis. The sequence goes on along the minus strand of NC_138032.1, from coordinate 11,796,838 downwards.
TACTTCCATCATATCCGTGTGATTATCTGCAGAACAGAGGACAAGAACAGGGGGGAGGTGTGTTACTATGGACCCACTCCTTCCTTAAATCCTGGCTTTTGGCCTGCAGGACCACGGACAGCACACCTTGGTTGCTTGGTACATCTTTGCCCTGACCCCACCACCATCTTACATATAGTGCTGATGGACCAGAGGGCACTGTTTCGAGCAGCAGCAGTCAGCAGGGAAGGTGGCTGTGGCCCCCTAACCTCTCCCCGGCACCACTACTTAGAGAGCGGGCAGACTTGCTTCTCAGTTTGATCCTTTCTCGTGGTATTTAATGTTTTGTGGTATTTTATGCATTGCTACTGGCCGATAATTTTAATTGATTGCAGTTTAGTAATTATTTGATGTAACGGTTAAGATTGAGCTGTGTAACTAGTGTTTGCTGGTAAATTTAACGCTATTCGAATGGATTATTTAACATTGCTTTATTTCATATGTTGCTTATTTTAAGGTTAGGTTTTTATTACGACTTCTTCATTGGATCAGATTATTAGGGGTGTGAGATCTCTGCAGTCTGCTTTGTTGTTTCTTCAGCTTACAAACCCATCTTGTGCATAGTAATATACGATTTAATAGTGAAATGAAATGAAATTTCAGCACAGTGCAAACGCACCGGCAGAACCAATCCGCCACTCATGCTGGTGTACTTGCACTGCACCAACCTCCCTGATGCCTCTCCCTTCCTGCTAAGCATAGCGACACCGGGGAAAAGGAAAATATTGCTGATCCATCCCACCAACCACTACAGGTTTTCAGCAGGTTTTCACACTCTAACCCTTGACTCTGAGCACATACTCTGTTGGGCTCTTCTTTGCTTCCCTAGATCACTAGGCCTTCTGGCACACCCTCCGACATCTGTGCTTCAGAAGCAATGTGCCCATTCTATAGGTTGGTGCAACTGAACTGCATTCAATCCACCAAACAGGGTCCTGGGATTGGAGATCCAGAGTGGTGCAGTGGACACAATGCTGGACTTAGCAGTGATGGGGATTTCTATCTCCTATCTGGCCATGAAGGTCAGAGTAACCTTAGACCAGTCACAACCTCCCTGTTTAATTGACCTCAGAGGACTGTTTTGATTATACAAGTTAGGGGAACCATGTTGACGTATAAGGATGCAGAGAAAAAAAAGACAAGAAAGGGGTATTTAGGTGCACTGGTTAATTCTGGGCATGTTTGTCCTGCACCTGCAACTAGTTGACCATGTGAGAGTGAGTCAGCAGGCATGTGAGAGTGACTCAGCACAACCTAAAGTATAAATACCCTTGTGTTTGAAGCAAGTTTGCTCTTGGCTCCTGCCCTGGGCCAGAGCCTAGTCTGTGTTGGAACACTGCAAGACCATATGCTGCTGGAAAGACCATGTACTACAACTGTATATAACTGCTAAGCTGTGGATCTGCTTTATATTGCCCATAAACGGACTGTATGGTGTCTTTCTGTTTCATTGGAACACTCCGCTGGCGTGTTGAGTGGACACTCTGTGTATGCCCCAATAAAGCATGTATGCTATCTCAAGATTTGGAGGTTTTAGTAACAGTGAATAATAATTGCCTTAAGAGCAAAGCCAAAATATTTCTTGTGTGCATACAAATTATGTATTTGTCACTGCATGCATTTTTTATCTTCATTGTTCGTGTACTTTATTACGCTAAAGAGGTGGTTTCTAGGGTGATGCAGGACTGAGGGCAAGACAAGACCACCTTAACTCTGATTTAAACATACGCTGTAATGGAAAACTCTTCTACCCCCATACAGATCATTTTGCCATATTCAGCTAACTCCACGGAGGTGTGCGGCAAACCAGTGGCTAATCAGCACAAGGTACAGTAAGTTTCTTTATTTACTTTGGCAAGGAAGCCATATTTAATCCACATTGGCCTGTCTGTTTAAACAAGCAAAAGTCACCAGTTTTGAGTCTAAGCTGGTGGCGACGTTTTTCTAGTATTTCAAAAGGAAATTGAAACTCCAAAAGGTGAAATCAGATTAAGCCAAGGGAGCCAAAGACAGAAAGTTATGGTTAGCAAACGCAATCCACTTCCTATTTTGGAGATCTATGCACAACCTTTGCAAGTCTGGTGACTAATTTAAGAGTGACCTGTCTGCAAAAAGCACACATGGAAGATAGAGGGTAGAGGGGCAGCTTTTTTTCCAAGTCATCTCAGTATCCCTCGCACTGGATACAGAAGCTACATAAATCCTTCTTTCTGTAAAGGCAGACAGAGAGCAGGTATCATTTGCGCTTCCAGCCAGTAGGGGTGGCTGGTAAATCACATTATCTTTAGACCGGTAGTCTGGATTTCTAGCATAAGCAGCAACTCACAGTTAACAAGCAAAAAAAGAAGGGGGGGGGGAAGCACCAACAATCACCCTGGCTTCTAAATCCAAACATGGAAAGGAATGGAGACATTAGTTTTAAAGAGAACGTGCGATTCTGCAGGTTTACCAATGCAAATAATAGCCATGTGTTGGAAGCATACTTTAGGGGAGAGCTTGGGCTCACAGTTAACCTTCCACTGCCAGCAGAGGCCAGCTTGCTGCTGGGAACCTTGCAGACAATGCTGGTCTGATCCTGCAAGGCGCTTGTTTGTTTTTTAAAGCAAGAGCGAACTCAGGATCAGTCAACAGTTTTGAGTCAACTGTTGAGAGCCAAGCATGTGGTCTTGCTTTGCAGGTTTAAAATAAATCAGTAGACTGTGGGCACAGTAGTAAATACAGTGGTGCCTCGCAAGACGAAAAGAATCCGTTCCGCGAGTCTCTTCGTCTTGCGGGTTTCTTCGTCTTGCGAAGCAAGCCCATTAGCAGATTAGTGCTACGGTATTAGCGTCTTAGCGGGCTTAGTGGATCAGCTGATAAGCGGCTTAACGATCAGCTGATAAGCGGCTTAACGATCAGCTGATAAGCGGCTTAACGATAAACTGATAAGCGGCTTAACGATCAGCTGATAAGCGGCTTAGCCATCAGCTGATAAGCGGTTTAGCGGCTTGGGAAAAAGGGGGGGGGGAGGAAAAAAACCCGCAGGAACTCGCAAGACATTTTCGTCTTGCGAAGCAAGCAAATAGGAAATTCGTTTTGCGAAGCACCTCCAAAACGGAAAACCCTTTCGTCTAGCGGGTTTTCCGTCTTGCGAGGCATTCGTCTTGCGGGGCACCACTGTAAGAAGCAGGCCACACAAGGTGGGACTCTGCAAAGCCCGAATTTAGGATTTTGACTGTGTTTTGTGAACAATGTGCTTTGTGTCTGGGACCTTCAATGGAGGCACACCTGCCCAGATGCGATTCTGCCGGCTGAAAAATGTTCTGCAATCGTAGGAATTGCAACAGTAATTTCACTCTTCCGATGATGCATTTTGTGATTGGTAAAATTCACATGCCTGTCTGAGAAGACTGTGGGAACGGAAGACAGCCTTATCTCTCTTCCGCTGTAAGTTCTTTGTAATGTACTTTTGCTTTTACAGCGGTACCTCGGGTTACATACACTTCGGCGGTTCGAAACCCCATGACGGGGTGAGCTCCTGTTGCTCAGTCCCTTCTCCTGCCAACTTAGCAGTTCAAAAGAACGTCAAAGTGCAAGTACAGTGGTACCTCAGGTTACATACCCTTCAGGTTACATACGCTTCAGGTTACAGACCCCGCTAACCCAGAAATAGTACTTCGGGTTAAGAACTTTGCTTCAGGATGAGAACAGAAATCGTGCGGCGGTGGCGCAGCGGCAGCAGGAGGCCCCATTAGCTAAAGTGGTGCTTCAGGTTAAGAACAGTTTCAGGTTAAGAACGGACCTCCGGAACAAATTAAGTACGTAACCAGAGGTACCACTGTACTTTGTTCTGTTTGTTCTCTCGGAGCAGAAGAGAACGGTCGCCATTACGCTGTAGTCTGTACATAGTGTGTAAATAAATAGTAGATTAGACTACAATGTTTCACGCTTCTTGCTGTGTTATGCTAGATGATTAGTGTGCATAAATCAAGGTGGTTTATGTCGCTGAGCGCACTGGATGAGAGGGGAGATGCCTTTTCCAGCATTGCGCATACCAGAGGACAATCGGAGTTCTAGCAGGCACCCCTGGGCGTTTTCCAACAAATTGCAACAGCTGGAAAACATTGCAGATAAAAGTGTGCATGTGCTGGGAACATGGTGCTTTGAGCAACACTGTCCAAGCCCCCCCAAGCCCCCCTTTTCAAATGTTTACAAACATTTGGTGCAGCCGTGTCCCGATCACCCAGCCAAATTTGTTTGCTTAAATACCGGGGATATGGAGATGCTTCATGCAGACGGCTCTGCGTGAAATTCGGAACTTAATGGCAAGAGCACAGCCACCTAATCCTTCTTGCATGCCGGCTTACTTACTTGCTAGAGTGTGGGCTCCATTTTCCTCGCCATTCGCAGTGTTTTCGCCATTCTTCGCAGACCCCTGCTGGTTTGTCGGAGCGGCCGCCGCAGCGGCCGCCGCCTGTTGCTGGGCAAGTTTGTCCCTGTAGGCCTGCTGTCTCGTCTGCACCACATCGGGCATCACGGCGTCTATCAGCGAGAGGGACTCTATCGGCCTACCATCGAACAAAGTACCATCCTGATTTGGAGGTTGAAGATGAGAGAGAGAGAGAGAGAGAGAGAGAGTTAGTTTAAATGGCAGGTCAAATTTTTCAACAATAATCTCAGAGCAGGAGCGTAAACAAATCTGTCCTGACGATGGCGAATTTTGACCACTGCACAGAATACTTTGCAATGTGTTTTTAAAGCAAGAAAGAACTCAGGATCAGTGTTCTTTTTTATAAAAAAAAACTCTGGGGGCCCTCTAAAAAGGCGTCGCAGGGCGAGGACAGAATGGGTATGTGGGGCCAATTGTCCTGTGAAGTTACTGAATAGTCTCTCGGTCTGTAAACAAATGAAGATGCCTCGCAAAGAGTCAGTCCATTGCTCTGCCTCCAACAACATCTGAGGGGAGACCCCGCCCTTGACCTTGGGGTTGCCCAATAGCAGAATCGGCGGCAAACCCCCCCCCCCAGGCTACTTTCATTTCACCCAGGCTGCCCCCTAAAGTTGATGCGCACTGCCATTCAGATGGTGTGCATGGATCGCATCTTGTAATTGACTATGCCCCCACCCCCAATATTTTATTCAAGTTGGCACCCTTTGGTTGTTGGCACCCGTCTGTCTCAAGAGATCATGGAGTGCACCTCTGGGGATGAAGCCAAACTACTCTGTTAGCAGAAACCTGGGGCGCAAGCATGGGCAGCGTGTATGGAGGTCCTGGGCTGCCCAGATGACAAGACCCCAATCGTGGCCCAAAGGAAAGCGGAGCGATACGTCTGGCACCAGCTGGGCTGCAGAAGTTGCTGGACGGAGACGTACAGAGCACCAGTCAACTGTCTTAGGAACTGGATCTGTGCAGAGTTTACTCTTTAGCCTTTTCTTCTCAAGGCAGATATCTTCTCCTAGATGAGCTACCGTTCCAGGTTGACGAGCCCCCTATACAGTGGTACCTCGGGTTACATACACTTCAGGTTACATACGCTTCAGGTTACACACTCCACTAACCCAGAAATATTACCTCAGGTTGAGAACTTTGCTTCAGGATAAGAACAGAAATCGGGCTCCGGCGGCGCGGCAGCAGCAGGAGGCCCCATTAGCTAAAGTGGTGCTTCAGGTTAAGAACAGTTTCAGGTTAAGTACGGACCTCCAGAACGAATTAAGTACTTAACCCGAGGTACCACTGTATACAAACAATAATATGAGCCCATGCCCAGTGGATGGCCCTGGAATTCCAGGTCTTAGGGGAAAAGAAACTATTCCGACCACAAGACTGGAGAGCTTTTTCAGGCAGATTCCCTATCATTGGGAATCGGGTTGTCATGTCAGTCAGATTTCCAGCCTAGTGCTGCTGTTAGTGAACACTGGGTTGGTGCATTTGCACCCACTATTTGATCGTGGATGAGGGGGGCTAACTTGATCTGAGAACTGGGTGGAAGGACTGGGAAGGCCAGAATTGGCCCAGCTCAATCTGCCTGGCTTCTCAGCACAGGAGACTGATGTATTTTCATAAAAAGTATCAGGACATATGTTTAAGGGCAATATAATAACGTATACATTTGCTTTTGTTAAGTACTGCTGGAAGGCAGGGGACACACCAAACTGAACATGAAAGTATTTTCTCAAAAACTGCCTCCATAGACATGTCCTTTGGCTTGTTTTTAGAAGCTGGGAGGACGGGGCAACTCCTTGTGGCGGGCTGTTTCCCTCATTTATTCTCCGTTCTTCCCTTGGACTCGTGTCCTTCCCAGAGATTTTTCACCGTGAGGGTGGTGAATGCTCTCTCTGTTCTCCAATTCAAAAGGAAAGGAGAGGGATATCAAAGGAAGGCGGAAATGGCCGCTGGGCCTCAACTGAAGTGTTGAAAAGGCTCTCCTTGCGCAAGGCCAAGGGACCACCTGAGTTACTAGGCAGAAATAAGGGGCTCTGGGAAATCACCTGCTTGGTAAGGAGGGGGAATGGCTGACGTGCACAACTTCAAGGTCTCAAAAGTAGAAACTTTCACATCTTGAAGAAGGGAGAGGAGAGGAAATACTCTGAGTGGGGACTTCTTCAAAAAAAAGTTTTATTTATGTATGGAAGGGTTAGTGAGGAAAATGGTGAGGTGTGTTGCTTTCCATTAGACTAGGAAAGCCAAGGACAATGACGCTAAGCTATTTTTGCAGAGGTGGGTGTGGCCAGAGACAAAAGAGGGTGGAGCCAGAGCAGTGCACATGATTCTTACCTCTGCGCAGTGGTCTGCATTCCAGCCACACACAAAAACAGAGTTTCTACGCCCTCCACCCAACCCGCCGCCTCTCCATCATCTTTCCAGGGAAGCATGAGACATTAAGGGCAAATTCCAGCCACGCAAAAGCCCTCAAGGAGGGTGTGGGACAGGGCTGATGGGGGCTGTGGCCTGGGGAGTGTCTCTAGGGCTTCCTTCAGCCCCCAGGCCTGAGGTTCTCCACACCTGTCTCTGGGATAATGCAGTGTGTGTGTGTGTGTGTGTATCTCCAAAACAGAAACATCTTTGCAAAAGACTGGGCAAAATCACTAGGCCAAATGAGAGCGAATCGAAACCACAGTGTTCTTAAAAAAACAACACAATCAACTGGGTTCCCTCCCCAATTTGATCCACTGCCTTATTGGTGTTGTTTGAATGACCACAGCTGGTGGCGCTTGTGCATGACCTCCTAAATGAAGAGACATCAACGCTTTGGCCATGTGTGCACTGCGACAGGTAGTTCAGAGCTTTTGGCAACTGCATGCCATGCTTTTGCAGGTGAGGGTGCTTCTGTCTGCACGCTCTCTGAATTCCTTAGGCTTGCCCAGCATTGAGTCACACGCGACCTGTTCACGTGAACATTGCAAGAACTTTAATATCTGATCTCTGGAGGACCAGCAGTCTGTTAAAAGAACACACGAACACACCCACCCACCCTCAACATGGCAATGAATGACTGCCCTGATTGAGGCCTCCATAGAACTTTGTATTATTCCAACCTTCTTCGACAAGAAAAGGTCTGGTGAGCAGGACCTACAGAGGATCCAGCGTGACAGCAAACCATCTAAGCAGGACAGTTGAGGAGAGAGCAACCCACTTCCCCAGCGTAATGAAACCCTCTGCAGATATATGAAAGCTCTTGTCTATAGCCGACAAGAGACTTGCCTTACCTCATTAATACTGACTTCCGCCTCTACATACTGCAAGCCTTTCTGGATGATGGAAATCAAAGCAGCAGGGGGTACCAGGGCACCGTTGATGTTAGACTGGCTGATATGGCTCTCGATACCAAAGGTAAATGCTGAATGAGAGAACCCTAAAGACAAGGGGGAGGTTATAAGGATGTGTTCATACACACGAGAAGCCTTAGGCCAGTGATGGCCAAACTCTACCCTCCAGCTGTTTCGGGACTACAACTCCCATCATCCCTAGCCAACAGGACCAGTAGTCAGGGATGATGGGAATTGTAGTCACAAAATGGCTGGAGGGCCAAGTTTGGCCATCACTGTCATAGGTTGTCAGGCTGCGGCCAGCAGGTCAGGCCTGGAGTGTCACACACTGCAAAAAAGGACACAAATCAACTTTTCCTGAATGGTAGGATTCGTTATCAAGGTTTATCTACCAAAGACCACAGCAGAGAATCTTACCTAGTCATGCTAGTTATGCTGCTTTGCTGTTACCCAGTGAATCCATTATTTCCTTTATAAACGTTGGTCAAGTCTATCAACCCCCAAAGCTCTGGTGAGGCACTGAAATTCATTTGTTTATTTCTCTTTCTCTCACCACCACCCCGGGCCGCATTTCCATTTATTCCTAAATTGCATAGGACAAGGGAGAATATATGCCTACAGAAGGGAGGATTAACTTCACGACAAAGCATTTTAATTGCATGAGCACACCAGCGCCAGGCGTGCGTTTCTTCTGCGTGCCGTTTCAAGGGCAGCATAATTATCGTTTTGCAAATAGGAAAATTAGGATTACTGGATGCTAACAGTGTTATTTATTTGCTTGCCCTGAAAAGGTAAATCCATTGTGAGGAAGTGATTCATCTTAAGCTGTTACGGTTTTCTACTCGTAGGTAATTAGAACCTCAGAAAGCTCCCCTTTTGGGACGTTATAAACAGTTGCTTTATAGCCGTTGGGATCCAAAATTTTGCACAGATACCGGAGAACAGAGAGAGAGATTTCACAGGTATTGCAGCAGTAACGATAACAAGATAAAGACCCAGGAGGCAGAATGGGGCTATGCAAATTAAAGGGCGGGGCTATGCAAATAGGAAAAGTGTTCCCCCAGGCAGCAAGTTTACTCTGTTGAGGGGAAGGGGGAGAAAAAATTGCAATTCGCTAGGCCAAAACCTGCGCTTGAAATTGCCAGGAGCATTTTCCACCTGGCTATCGGCCACTTGCGACCAAGTGAAGATGCCAGGGTGCCAAGATGGAACCTGACATCTCCACCACCTGGGGGGATCCTTGGATCTTGACTGTTTTCACACACTAACAACACATCCTATAGAATTCTATCTGTTGTATTTTATCTGCATGAGATAAAAGGGCAGTACACAAATTGCAATCATCATCTTCATCACCATCTGAAGAAATTTCAGGAACCACAAAGTCGTTCTGGAAACTACGACTTTCGAGCCGTCTTGACCCCCAAATGGCAACTAGACATTTCATTTTGCTAGGTGTTATCAGTTTTGATATTGGTCAGATCAGATAGTTGATACGAGTGCCGAGGCTCACCTGCCCTGCTTTGGATGTTCATGTGAGGCTATAAGAACAAACAGATCTGGGCTGTACGCAAACAACCATTTCCCTGCACAAAAATCTGGTTCATTGGTCATAGGATCTGGATTTTGTGTGTGAAGGCCAAATTTGAATGTTACGGCTTTGCACAGGCTGCCAGCCCTGTCTGGCCCATTGGCTGTTTCAAAGCTATAGACCCTCCAGAAGATGCCAGGGCAGCCACTCAGTGGCTTTCTTTTCATAGGGGTTCAAGATGTTCCCCCTACCCCTTATCTGCCCTGCCATGGGTAGTTTTTGACAGAAGTCCTTCGGTTTGATGATGATGATGATTGATAAATAAATAAATAAATAATTTATACCCCACCCATCTGGCTGGGTTTCCCCAGCCACTCTGGGCGGCTTCCAACAAAACACTAAAATACAATAACCTATTAAACATTAAAAGCTTCCCTAAACAGGGCTGCCTTCAGATGTCTTCTAAAAGTTTGGTAGTTATTTTTCTCTTTGACATCTGGTGGGAGGGCATTCCACAGGACGGGTGCCACTACCGAGAAGACCCTCTGCCTGGTTCCCTGTAACTTGGCTTCTCACAGTGAGGGAACCACCGGAAGGTCCTTGGCGCTGGACCTCAGTGTCCGGGCAGAATGATGGAGGTGGAGACGCTCCTTCAGATATACTGTGGACTGAGGCCATTTAGCGCTTTAAAGGTCAGCACCAACACTTTGAATTGTGCTCGGTAACGTACTGGGAGCCAGTGTAGGTCTTTCAGGACCGGTGTTATATGATCCTGGCAGCAGCTCCCAGTCACCAGTCTAGCTGCCGCATTGTGGATTAGTTGTAGTTTCCGGGTCACCTTCAAAGGTAGCCCCACGTAGAGCATATTGCAGTAGTCCAAGCGAGCGATAACTAGAGCATGCACCACTCTGGCAAGACAGTCTGCGGGCAGGGAGGGTCTCAGCCTGCGTACCAGGTGGAGCTGATAAACAGCTGCCCTGGACACAGAATTGACCTGCGCCTCCATGGACAGCTGTGAGTCCAGAATGAGTCTACACATCAGTTGCTGCTGTCCAGTTTTCAAGCTTCCCGTAGGAATCTGGTTGTCCATTGTGAGAACAGGACTGCTGACCAGATGGGCTTCTGGGTCCAGCAGGTCTTCTTTTGCTCCAAGAGATGTTGTTGCTGAAACTTTTCATAGAATTGTAGAGCTGCAAGGGACCATTAGCATCATCTAGTCCACCCCCGCACCCCGCAATGCTGGAATCTTTTACACAACGTGGGGCTTGAACCCACAACCCTCATGCTCTACCGGTTGAGCTGCCCCAGAGCTTTTGTTTCGTTTGTTGCTGTTGTTTTACAGTTATGGGTTGAAACACTTTGAACAATTGGGAAAAAGCAATTTATATGTATTTTAATGAATAAAAATTGGGAGGGAATAAACAAAAGAATCCAGAAAAGACAGTGAGCTGGGGTTCAGGAGTATGAGCATGAGTGTGGGGAAACCCAACATCATCAAGCTAGTTCTGTTAGGTCCAATGATCTGTCCCACCAAGAACTTCCTAAAAAAATCAATGTGGAAAATGTAAATTTCCTTGCACATTTTCATATGTAGGTGCTACAAAACGCCAGCATTCTGAAGCTCAGAATTTCCAAAATTCCAAAATTTGGTGCACGTGAGTACCATGGACATATCTAGGTCAGCCCCCCAAGTAAGACAATGGGCAAACAAGCCTATAGCATTTGTATGTGAAACTTATCATTTCACTTTTAATTTGTGTACCGCCTTTGTTTACTATTCCACACAAGGCGGTTTACAAAATTTACAAGAAAAGAAAAACACCTTACAATAATCTGATCCCAACACAAAAAGCCACAATAAAATGTAACTTTAAAATTGATTAAAGGTAAAGGGACCCCTGACCATTAGGTCCAGTCATGACCAACTCTGAGGTTGCGGTGCTCATCTCACTTTATTGGCCGAGGGAGCCGGTGTACAGCTTCCGGGTCATGTGGCCAGCATGGCTAAGCCTCTTCTGGCAAACCAGAGCAGCGCACGGGAACGCTGTTTACCTTCCCGCTGGAGCGGTACCTATTTATCTACTTGCACTTTGACGTGCTTTTGAACTGCTAGGTTGGCAGGAGCAGGGACCGAGCAACGGGAGCTCACCCCGTCGCGGGGATTCGAACCGCCGACCTTCTGATCGGCAAGTCCTAGGCTCTATGGTTTAACCCACAGCGCCACCCGCGTCCCGCTTAAAATGGATTGACTTCTATCAAATAAAGTAATATTCAATAATCTAATAGAACAGAACAGTACACGATAAAATTAACTCTCAAAACAGCAGCAAATAATAATTAAACAGAATTTCGCTCTTAACAATTACAATAATTATCGTCAATGCAGCGAGCATCAATTTTATGGATCATGGCTGTTGTTGTTTTTAAAAAATCTGGGCCTGAGAGGAACGACTTGTTAAGGCTCACCAAAAAGACAACTTTCTCAAAATTAAACAAGACTACAAGGGAGCAAGGCAGGACAGTGTAAAGGAGAGAAGGGGTGCAGATTGTCTGCCACAGGTACACTGCTTTCAGTTGCCTTGGCACGCAATGAGTAACTAAAACAGATATTATAAGCAGGACCTAAACATTACTAAAGGTTCTGTGGGTAGCTAGGCTTTAAAAATCGCACACCACTGAGTTCAGCTGCCAGGCGCCGGCTTTCTGCCATCCCTGGAAATAATGTGTGTATTCATCTCATTCCTGGACGCCGCACTCGCTAGCACTAATGAGCCACTGTTGAGCTGGCACTGCTGTGATTTATCATGGAGACACCCCACGCAGGATTTTCATGGTCGCAGAGCCAGGGTCGCAGCTCTCTGAAAAAACCGCTTCCCTTTCCAAACACTTCCCCCGTGAAGGCAACCCTCTCTTGAAGGCGGTCCAATCAGACAAGGAGGGCTTTGGAGCGAGCTTTTTTTGGGAACTTAATTTACTCCCGCTTTGGGCTAACGTGCAAACAATAGAGGGAATGAATACATTTTCCAGTTTGGGCTGAATTAAGCAGAATGCTACAGCTACTGCAGGAAAAACTGAAGAGTGGGATTTTTCGAAGATAAACATTGCATCCTACTGAGCAATTCATACACACGAAGTGAGAAATTAGAAGTCACAAGAGTCCCAGTTTGGACTCTGAGGGGCTGGTACCTCAGGTTAGACCAGGAGATGTGATCTCCAGCTCACAGCCTGTGGGGATAGCATCTCGAGCTGAAAACCCCAGTACAGGTAGCAACCATTTTGGGTGTGTTCAACTGACGTGCGATCACCAACATGCAGGTCCTTTTGGATACAGAAAAGAGTGGGACAGACATGAACCTGCCTGTCCATTAAGACCTTCCTTGGAGGCCTCGGCCCAGTATACCTGAAGGAGCGTCTCCACCCCCATCGTTCTGCCTGGACACTGAGGTCTAGCTCCAAGGGCCTTCTTGTGGTTCCCTCACTGCAAGAAGTGAGGTTACAGGGAAGCAGGCAGGGCCTTCTCGGTAGTGGCGCCTGCCCTGTGGCACACCCTCCCATCAGATGTCAAGGAAATAAACAACTATCTGGCTTTTAGAAGACATCTGAAGGCAACCCTGTTTAGGGAAGTTTTTAATGTTTGATGTTTGATGGTGTGTTTTTAATATTCTGTTGGAAGCCATCCAGAGTGACTGGGGAAACCCAGCCAGATGCGCGGGGTATAAGTAATAAATTATTACTATTACTATTACTATTCCCTTGTTCTGCTGCTACTGAAGGAGAAACTCAGGAAGATGGCTTATATAGAGTCATTACTCCACCTGGCTCAGTTTTGTCTACACTGACTAGAAGCAGCTCTCTAGGGCTTCAGGCAGCCGTCTCTCTCAGCCCTGCCAGCAGTTTTCAGGGATTAAACCTGGGACTTTCTGTAGGCAAAGCAAATGAGAGGTGTGTGGGTTACCAGAAACAGGACATCCTCTGTGGTGGCCCCTTGCCTCTCTCCACAAAGAGGATAGCCTGGCAGCAAATCTGTTGTCCTTTGATTGCCAGGAGGGGGGAAATGAGTGGGTGGGGGGTTGCCTTGTGGCCTTTTGGATTTCTTTTGTTTTAATTTGGATTAACTACAGGTCCTTTCCAATAATAGTAATAATAATAGTTTTATTATTTATACCCCAACCATTTGGCTGGCCTGTCCCAGCCACTCTGGGTGGCTTCCAACACATATAAAAACATAATACGGTAGAATGAAGAGCCTTGAACCGCTAGGAATCTATGTAACTGCGGCAAAACCCTCAGAATTATTATCACGCTTACATACCACTCTCACACCAGAAATGAGCTGGGTCGACCACATCTCAGTTTAAAAAGAAAATAAAAATTAAAAGGGAATGTTCTACTCTGCTTTTGCTAGGTTTTTGCTCCTTTGGATGTGGAGATGGTTCCAACAACATGTGAGCCATGCTAGCAATATCTCAGCAATTCTAAAAGGTAAAGGTAAAGGGACCCCTGACCATTAGGTCCAGTCGTGACCGACTCTGGGGTTGCGCGCTCATCTCGCTCTATAGGCCGAGGGAGCCGGTGTTTGTCCACAGACAGCTTCTGGGTCATGTGGCCAGATTGACTAAGCCACTTCTGGTGAACCAGAGCAGCGCACGGAAACGCTGTTTACCTTCCCGCCGGAGCGGTCCCCATTTATCTACTTTTACTTTGACATGCTTTCGAACTGCTAGGTTGGCAGAAGCTGGGGCCGAGAAACGGGAGCTCATCCCGTCACAGGGTTTCAAACCGCCAACCTTCTGATCGGCAAGTCCTAGGCTCTTTGGTTTAACCCACAGCACCACCCGGTCCCCTAGCAATGCTAAAAGTGGCCGAATAAACTTCCCAACTGCTTGTTGTAAGACTGAAGTCCCCACTGAAGCTCTGGGTCTCTCCATTAAAAGTGCTCAGTTTGTCTGATTCACATTAGTCTAGTCAATCTATAGTTTAACCTCAAACGTTTTTTGCAAAAATAGCAGACAATTCACCAAAATGCTCAGGAAGGTGAGCTCTTATCAGGTACAAAGAACCCCTTCCCCAAGGAATATTCCCCATACCCCACCTTTTATAGTGTTCCATTTGGTTTTTCATTATTTTCTATAATAAAACTCAGTATCTTCTGAATCCAACACCGTGTGAAAGAGTACACAGAAAGTTTGAATTTTACATACAACATGCAATTCAAGATGCACACTGGGCCAAAATAAGTTGAAGTTTTGTTTGAAAATTGGAAGAGAATCAACACCTGAGAATGCATATTTTTCCACACTTTTTTTTAGATAAGTCTTAACAAAACTTCCAGTGCATGCTTTTTTAAAAGTCTATTTTGATGTACAAAACATGATCTTAGTCAGAAAGAACTGGCGTTCTGTGTGCTACAATCTAGGTAAGCAATCTCCTTTCTGTGTAGCTTTATCCCATATTACTCCTCTCCCGGTAATATACTTCCATAAGAAAAACCATCCGTGACGACAATTTCCACTTGGGGTACCATATGCTGCTTTTGCATTAAAGCTGAGAACATTTTTTGAGCCAGACTGGGCAGAAGTGACAGGTTACAGAATCCAGCTTTTCAGAGTACAAAATTCATCCCACAGACAAAAAACAATTAGCAAACTCCATAACCGAAAAATTGGAGGTAAAAAAATAACAATCAAGAACTCAAGAACGCCTTTGAAAACAAATACACCTTCACTCCTGGCAGAATGAAGTTGGCGAAGGTACCAGGCAGGACTCTTTGGGAAGCTTATTCCAAAGAGCAGGGGCTACCACCAAAAAGGCCTCTGCCCCGGAAATTATTTCTCTTGAAACTGGTCAATGCATCTCACAGCTGCTTTGGAATAATCATCTTCTTGAGCATTTTGTATTAAGCCAATGTACTAAATTCCGAGGGGTAGTCAAAAACTCACTGAAAAACACTGGTGCTTTTCAACAAGTACAGTGGTACCTTGGTTTGCATACGTCTTGGTTTGCATACATTTTGGATTACAAACACTTCAAACCCGGAAGTGCATGTCCCGGTTTGCAACCTTTTTTGGGATTACAACCCGTTTTTTGGATTACAAACAAATTTTTTTTGGAGGCCCCATTGGCGAAAGCGCGCCTTGGGTTACAACCTGTTGTGGTTTACAAACGGGCCTCCAGAACGGATTATGGTACCACTGTACACAAAGCAGGGAGAAAAGGAATACTGGAAGTTCAGCTCTAGGAAGAACAATATTTAGCATCCATATAGCAGTTCGGATTAGTAAATAATGCTTTACCTATAGATATTTATTATATATTTAAAGCACCCTTCAATTCAAAGGGTTGCCTGCAACATCTAAAATGAAATGCAATGTTTCACCATAAAACATTAAAAGTATTAAAACGTGTCCCAAAACCATCGCTAGACATGTATCAGCAAGTCATTCAACAGGAAACACAACACCTCCGTTGCCTAGAGCAGTGTTTCCCAAACTTGGGTCACCAGGTGCTTTCGAACTACAATTCCCATCATCCCTAGCTGGCAGGACCAGTGATCAGGGGTGATGGGAACTGTAGTCCCCAAAAAAGCTGGAGAGCCAGGTTTGAGAAGCACTGGCATGGAGGAACAAAAAATGTCTCCAGCTGACATTTGTATCTCCCCCAAGAGTTAGTTCTACAACTAGGGTGTCACTGCAGAGAAGGCTCTGCTCTACACCCTTGCCAAATAAATAGCCGTCGTCGACAAGACCACCGGCAGAGCTTCCCTTGCAGATCTTAAGGCATAAGTTGGCAAAAATTGGGATAATATGGACTTGTAATAATCCTGTTATGTTAAAGTAGGCCATTGTCATCCTCCCCATGTCAGAAATTTGAAAGCAGATGGGAGTCTGGGTAAGAGAAATTGCCTTGATGAGTCATACTCTAGTCTATCATCCACTATGCATACAGATCCTGAAGGATGTCTGAATATTTGTTAAATACTGCCCCCAAAACGGATCCCTCAAAGAATTATTAGCCAAATACTCACCGGACTCTTGCAAGTATCTATATACGAGGAAGTTAACCTCATCACTGCTTATACTCATCTTTATGCCCGCTTAAACCATGAGGTCACAACGAAGGATATAACCCTGGACAAAGCAAAACACAGCAGGTTAAGAATCTGAAGGTGAACATTACTGCTCTTTGTCTCTAAAAAACATATACATAAATAATAACTTAATGGCACATTAACTTGCACTTTTACAGGTGCCACACAATGTTCATTCTGCCTTTCCAAGAAGTCCCTCCTTTAGTGTGGCAGCACCTGTACTGTGGAACTCCCTGCCTCTTGAAATTAGGCAGCCACCTATTCTTTTAGACACCAGCTGAAAATGTTTCCCTTCCAGGAAGCCTATCCAGACACATGGATTAGTTATATTTCCTTCAAATGTTATATTGATTTATCCCTTTGTTTTTAATGATGATTTTATGCGTTTTTAAAATGCGCCTGCGGACTTCAGTCATCTTTATATATATCATTATCGACTTGTACAGCGCTTGGAGATTTTTTTGTCCGAACAAGCGGTTTATAAAGGTTCTAAAGAAAGAAAGAAATGCAGAGCCTGCCATTGCAAAAGCGACTTAAAGGTGTAACTGTAACCAATGTCTTCTGGGGAAGGCAAGGCAGCAGATGGGGAAAAGCCAGGGCAGCATCTATACATGGAAAAATTATGCCATCTACGCTCCCCGTCTGATTCCTCTATCCAGATACTACAAGTATAAATGTTCGAGGTAAGGCCCATGGGCACGGGTGGCACTGTGGTCTAAACCACAGAGCCTAGGGCTTGCTGATCAGAAGGTCGGCGGTTCGAATACCCACAACGGGGTGAGCTCCCGTTGCTCGGTCCCTGCTCTTGCCAACCTAGCAGTTCGAAAGCACACCAGTGCAAGTAGATAAATAGGTACCGCTCCGGCGGGAAGGTAAATGGCGTTTCCGTGCGCTGCTCTGGTTCGCCAGAAGTGGCTTAGTCATGCTGGCCACATGACCCGGAAGCTGTCTGTGGACAAACGCCGGCTCCCTCGGCCTATAGAGCGAGATGAGCGCTGGCAACCCCAGAGTCGTCCACGACTGGACCTAATTGTCGGGAGTACCTTTACCTTTACCTAAGGCCCATGGAAGCAGTTTCTACACCACAAGGGTAAAGGACGATATTTGGGGAGCATCAAGGATATTTTCACTTGCACTGCACATTACTAGAATTTGAGTGATTTGCCACTCAGGCTGTTGTCACAATATTTTTTAAAAATGGCATTATCGTTCACCTATATATATTGCAAAGGTTGGCTCAAAGTGTTCTCTTCCAATACTGATCAAGGAAAACAGGGGAGAATAATAATAATAAAAAAAAACCTGGCAGGCATCCAAGCTGACGAGAGGTTTCCTATCCAATGGACAAAAGGTGGCAGTGTAACATAAAAAATGAAAATAATTAATGGTGAATGGAGGATGTTTAAAAAGGGAAGGCTGTGAAATGAATGGGCAATTTTCCCAAGGAGGACATCACAGTGCAAACTGCTTATACCTGCCTAATCTATGTGTGCAGATTTAGAATGTTTCAGTGGGCTTCCAAAATAAATATTCCGCCTTCTCTCCAAGGTGATCCTTTTGTCTTTTAAATAAGGGAAGTGATAAGTTTAGATATAAACCCAACCGCTTAGCACAAGGTCCTCTCCCCAGCACACCCTCCAGCCTGCGGTACAACTTTAGAGAGATGTTTTTCTCTACACTGTTGCAAGTGGCTGGGACTCTGGTCTTCCCAAAGAACAAGAGAAGCAGCTCAAAGTATATTTTACATCTCTCTTCAGAGGCCAGGCCTTCTCTTTTGGGTGGGTGCTATGGAAAAAGCCATTATCTCTTAAAAGAGATACTAACTTTTTACATAATATTTTCCACGGTGCCTGGGCGGCTATTGCAATGAACACATTCTCTCCCAATCTTCAAAGTACAACAAACACATGGCCTGGCTAAATTTACTCATGAATAGACAACATACACTTGCCGGTTTTAAGGTGCTGCAAATATCCTAAGCAGCAACACGCGGAGGTCAATAGGATGAAGAACACACACAAGTTAAAGCCCATCAAACTATTATAATAGGGGCTTTGGTGTGTACACATGATGTGCAATTTTCAAATGAGAAAAGATTACATCAATATAATCACTCTTAAGCTCTGCTCCTTTGTCGGCGTCCCCCACCCTCACACAATCCCCACATTCTGGACTTTTGCAGCAATGTACGCTCTTCACATGATCTGGAGCCCAGTTTCATAAAATGGAAAAAAATATAGCTGCCTGCAGGCTATAGTTGCAATATTACTACTATTACTACTACAGTGGTACCTCGGGTTACAGACGCTTCAGGTTACAGATGCTTCAGGTTACAGACTCTGCTAACCCAGAAATAGTACCTCAGGTTAAGAACTTTGCTTCAGGATGAGAACAGGAACCGCGCGGCAGAAGCAGGAGGCCCCATTAGCTAAAGTGGTACCTCAGGTTAAGGACAGTTTCAGGTTAAGAATGGGCCTCCAGAATGGATTAAGTTCTTAACCCAAGGTACCACTGTACTACTAGTACCTATTGAATTTTGTGTAGTGCCCTACATCCATAGATCTCAGGGTGGTTCACAACATAAAATTAAAATATATAAAAAACCACAAACTACGTAATAAAAATAAGAATAAAACATAAATCTCCCCTGTTGCAGTCCTGGGCTGTTTAAGGCTTTATAGGTCCAAACCAGTACTTCGAATTGGGCCCAGAAATGAATTGGCAGCCGGTGCAGCTGGAACACATCTTTGTGTGATAAGGTCTGAAAAGGAGTTCCTCTCATAGTTGGTTAGCCCGATAAGCCTTGGTTCTTGCCTGCAGAGAGGTTTCTAAGCACATTCAGTAGATATTTCCCCCTTTGGGGGGTTTGGCCCTTAATTCATTCTGGACCTGCATTAACAACCCTAAAACTTGACCTGCACAAACTGAAAAGCATCTGTGGCAAATTATTACAACTCCCGTTCCATTAAAAGCCATCGTGATACAGCCCATCTCTTAGAAAGCAAAGCAAAAGTAACACGATATAATTTTGACAATGTTCTCAGGAAGTTGCGGGTCATAGCTTATTAGACAGTGAATTTCCCAGAGGTGCAGAAGTGAAGTGAGCTGTGGTTTGGATGATGAGGAAAGAAAAGATTATTTGTTTGGAAAATGCACCCTTCTCAGGCCTCTCCAGCCTTTGTTTACCCTCCATTAGCCTCAGCCAGCACATGCTGATGGGAACTGTCATCCAAAACATCTGCAGGAAGCCATGTTGGTGGCGGCTGAGCTACAGCAAAGAACTCCTCTTCTCCTAATTAACGGGGCACCGATTTTACCATCTGCTTGTACTTAATGGCTGTGGGGCCTAACTTTGGCTGGAAATGCTCCTCTCTTCCCCACACCCTTCAAGATTTCGTTGGTACAACTCAGTTGGTACAACTGTTGACGTCAGGCTGAACCTGTGGCCCGCCAGATGTTATTGGACTCCAACTCCCATCAGCCCCAGTCAGCACAGCCAAGGGGTGGGGGATTATTGGAATACGGTATCATATGAAGGGGCCACAGGTTCCTGACCCCTGGCGGAAAGGGAAGCTTGGGCTTGGCTGGGTGATGCTCAAGTTTTGGGACCAGTTGCTGTATGAAGACTGGCCGACTGCACTTTGTATGTTCAATACAATACAGCGTTGCCTTGGAATTACAGCAAGGAACAACCCAAACACGAAGAGGGTTTTTACGCATTTCCTTCCCCGATTTTTCTTTCCTAACAACCTGGGGTAGGGGTGGAATTTAGGCTGGGAGGGTTAAGCATCATGTGGCTGAGTGGGGAATGGTCCAAGTCTATCGCTTATACGCCCATCCTGGCTGTCAATGGGCGAAGGCCACGCAGCTCTGGCTGGGCGAGCCAAATTGCTCCAGAATGATAAACAGTTACTTCAGATTTCCATCCCTGGTGCCAAGTTTCAAGTCCTGCGTAGCTTTTATGGCCAAATTATAAATATCTAATACCCAACCGTGGAACGTAACCCCCCAAAATGCTGACATAATGCATCACAGCGACTGTGAACTGCATCAAGTGTTGACAATGACCTTCTTCACATCTTAAGGACGAGAAAGTTATGGCTGGGAAGTCTTTTGCAACACATCGCAGAGCTGGATTTTGTGAGAGTCGTCAGCTTCTTTCCCTTCAAAAAAATGATCCGCTCAGAGCAAAAACGTGCAGTGGGTTAGTGGTGGAGAATCTCCCCCCCCCCCATTGCCATGTGAAATAGGGTCTATTTTAAAGCTGCAACTACAGATGTCGTGGCAACGTTGCGTAGTATGTTACTCAGTGTGTGCATGTTTTCTCAAGGGGAGGAGTATTCAGATTTAATTGTGGGAGGCCCAAGTTCGAAACGCATGCTGAAGCTTTCTAGGAGATGCAAGTTGTATCTTTAAGCTTATTTTATCCCACTGAGATAAAAAGGAAGGAAGGAAGGAAGGAAGGAAGGAAGGAAGGAAGGAAGGAAGGAAAACTGAGACAGGTGCTGGTCTTCTGGGTTCAAAAATCAATACTTCTGTGTGCTTGCCTGACTTCTTCCAAATTGCTTTGCCTTTAGGTTAGATTTCTGCAATGCATTATACATGGTGCTGGCTTTGAAGATGGTTCAGAAACTGCAGGTGGTACAGAATTCAGCGGCCACCCTGTTCAATGAGCAAGCGACAACTATCCTTGCCCACTGGCTGCCAATTAGCTTCCAGTCCCAATTCAAAGTTCTGGTTTTGACCTATAAAGCCTTAAATGCCCCAGGACTGCAATACCTCAAGGACCGCCTCTGATCATATGAACCAACCTGGACCCTGCGATCATCATCTGAGACCCTTCTTTGTGGCCCTCTCCACGAGAGGCCCGGAGGGTGGCAGCAAAAGAAAGGGCCTTTTCCGCAGTGGCTCCCCATTTGTGGGATGCTCTCCCCAGGGAGGCTTTCCCGGTGCCTTCATTACGTATCTTTAGGTGGCAGACAAAAATGTTTCTCTTCAACGTGGCATTCGGCTGATTAACACTGGCTTTTTTATGTGCTTGTGGGAGGGTGTGTGTGTTATTGTTATGTTTTTATTACAGTGGACGCTCGGGTTACGAACGTGATCCGTGCGGGATGCACGTTCCCAACCCGCAGCAGCGCATCTGCGCACGCGCGGGTTGTGATTCGGCGCTTGTGCGCATCCGCAAAGCGTGATTTAGCACTTCTGCGCATGCACGGCCACTGAAACAGGGAGGTAACCCATTCCGTTACTTCCGGGTTTTGGCGGTCCGTAGCCCGAAAAAACGCAACCTGAAGCATCTGTAACCCAAGGTATGACTGTATGCATTTCGTATTCTCATTTTGTATTTTTCTGCTGTGAACTGCCCTGGGATCTTTGGATGAAGGGCAGTATACAGATTTAATTAATTAATTAATTAATTAATAACCCCCCCCCCCCCAAAAAAAAATAAGAGACTTTTTGGAGGAATCAGGGACTGCTAGAAAGGTGAGCCAAAGCCAGCTGGAAATGGCTAATCTGGCACTCATCTACCTCTTCAGCTACAGCCCATGGCCAAATTTCCCATGCACGCTCCCATCACACCATGGACGTTTCAACAGCAATTTATTCGGTGACAGGATCAAGGCCTTTTTCTGATTTATCCACGAAGCATTATTATAAATTACGCCAAGTTTATGCAGAAGGATAACTTCCAATGAGCCTCCCCTTAAGTTTCAATAAACTGCCCTAGCGTAACTCAAAGGAGAAATGAAGCTGGGTGGAATCATCCATCTAAAAGTCATTAAGGAAGCAAATTTGTATAATGAATAGGTGGTTCATACATTTTAAATGCATTACATCTTTTATCGGGATGTATTTATTAGGTATCAATTTGAATTAGGACTGACATCAACCCCCCCCACTTCCTCCTAAGTTCTTAAATATTGCCTCCTGCTAGATGTTATTGATCGACTCCTCCGAAGTGTTGCATTCGGGCTTTCAAATATTTCGTGGGTGTGGAACAAATGAGCTTTGCGAGGTGCTTTTCTAAGCTTTGAGAGAAGCTGCTAGCGGAAAGCTTGCACTTTTGATTTCTAAGGAGAGGGTATTTATAGCCCTGGTGCACCGCAATACTTAAAACTCTGTCCGGGGATGCCTTTTTAACCAAGAAGTGTTTTCAGAAATTCTGTAGATTAGGAACAATCTAAAGCAAAAGCTGTAGCTCAGTCTTGGTTGAACTGGACTGCCTCAGTCGTTACCATTTCTTCTAGCTTCTCATTCTAGGCTCTCGGGGAATCTATGTCCCTCCAGATGTGCCTGGACTCTAAAACCCATCAGCCCCCACCAACATGGTCAATAGTCAGGGATGATGGGACTTGCTGTCCATCAACTTCCTGGTGGCCATCGTTTCCCTATCTCAGCCTTAGCCAATGCCTTTTCAACAACACATTAAACAGAAAGCCTTCGGTCCAGTATACCTGAATGAATGTCTCCACCCCCATTGTTCTGCCCGGACACTGAGGTCCAGCGCTGAGGGCCTTCTGGCGGTTCCCTCACTGCGAGAAGCCAAGTTACAGGGAACTAGGCAGAGGGCCTTCTCGGTAGTGGCGCCCGCCCTGCAAAACACCCTCCCACCAAATGTCAAAGGAAAAAACAACTACCAGAAGACATCTCAAGGCAGCCCTGTTTAGGGAAGCTTTTAATATCTGAAGGACTATTGTATTTTAATATTTTGTTGGAAGCTACCCAGAGTGGCTGGGGAAACCCAGTCGGAGGGGTGGGGTATAAATAAATTATTATTATTATTATTATTATTATTATTACACCTTCCAGAAAGTAATGCACATGTGAATGTTAGCCGTTGTTATTTAGGCACTCACAAAGGCAAAGGAATGTAAAAAAAAATGAATGCACGCTCCAAGGTCTTTTATAATTGGGCATGATTCACCTTCATTCTCATTTTGGGCAGGCAAACGAAGCATGAGTCGCTTTGTTAACGTCATTTGCTCTAATAGTTTGATATTCAAATCAATAAGGTGCCATTTTTAAAAATCTCTGTTCCGGCCAGCCCAGTTCTCTCGCTTCCACTTTTGTTTGTCGCCACCCCCCAACCCATTATTTTTTTACTCCTAGCAGCAGCCTGCTGCTGTTGTTTTACCCCAGACACTCTCTTATCCCTGTTTAGCTTGAGCTGTGAAACTGTCTGCGCAGCCCTATGGGTGCTTATTTGGAAGGTCGGTGAGCTAAAGCTGCAATCCTATAGGCACTCCACTGACCCAGCAGTCCCTTTCCCCTACAAGCCTGCATTTTTCCCAATATATATACTCTGCACCGGGTGCCTTGCCAGAAAATACGCACAATGTCTTGAAAACCTGAACCCAGAAAGCATGTGAGAAATTGTGCAAAGCAAGCAGATGGACTTATTTTCATACGCTGTTGAAGTGCATATATTTTGCTGCAAGGGGTGTGTGTGTGTGTGTGTGTGTGTGTGTGTTTGCATGCGCTCACATACAGCTCTGATCATACTCTTAAGCTTCTGTGACCTAATTTAAGGCAGCCAGCTCCAGCTCTCTGGCCCAATCTGAACGGAGGAAGCAAGTGATATGACACAGCCAGTTTGGAATTTTCTAAAGAAAGAAAATGACAGGGTGGTTTTTTTGTTTTGTTTTGTTTTTGCTTGTTTATTTTTGCAAGAGCTGGGATGGGGGGAGAGCTTAGTTTAAGGGAAAGCAAATGCTAAAAATGATAACCACATCCTCGCTGGCTGGCCTGCAATGCTGGGCACAATGTTCCCATAAGCACGTCACATCACTCTTGAATTTCTAGCGTAACAGGTGAAAATGCAGATAAGGTCTACTTTTCAAATATGCCTGGAGCAAAGCATTATTCTGGCTACTGGACGAGGCTCTACCCACCACCTCCAACCTCAGGAACAAGGGAAATACAAGTGAACTAGGAGAATTCTGTGTCCATGTTATCTAGACAGAAAACTGAACCACCTTCCAGTTCAGAACTGGATTGGAATCTTTTTTCGTAGCAACCTGCTGACATTTTGCGAGAGAATAAAATTCTGGTGACCAAGGAAAAGCGCAAGGGAATGAGATGTCGGGTTATTAGAACACTAGCTTCTTGTCTGTAAAGGCGGTGTGCAAGCTCCCTGGAAAGGATATGCAAAAGAAGGTGCTTTTGTGCAAAAGTATTTATTATTTATATTGGGACGCAGGTGGCGCTGTGGGTTAAGCCACAGAGCCTAGGGCTTGCCGATCAGAAGGTTGGCGGTTCAAATCCCCGTGACGGGGTGAGCTCCTGTTGCTCGGTCCCAGCTCCTGCCAACCTAGCAGTTCGAAAGCACGTCAAAGTGCAAGTAGATAAATAGATACCACTGTGGCGGGAAGATAAACGGCGTTTCCGTGCGCTGCTCTGGTTTGCCAGAAGCGGCTTAGTCATGCCAGCCACATGACCCGGAAGCTGTATGCCGGCTCCCTCGGCCAGTAAAGCGAGATGAGCGCCACAACCCCAGATTCGTCCGCGACTAGACCTTTACCTTTACTTATCATATTGGTACAGTGGAACCTCGGTTTTCAAACGTTATTCATTCCGGAAGACTGTTCAAGTTCCGAAAAACATTCGAAAACCGGAACATTTGCTTCTAGGTTTCCAGCGTTCGGGAGCCAAAACGTTCCAAAACGGAGGCGTTCGGGAACCAAGGTTTGACTGTACCACTAAAAAGGTGCCATCCAATTTACGCAGACAATGTAGCCCATTCTAGGACATTGTCACCAGCATAGTAATAAAAGGGTCCCGAAATTTCAGCTGCTTACGATTTACAGTTTTCAAAACAGTGAGGTAGACGAGATGAAAATAACACCTATATATTTCACATCTGGTTTCAGATAGTACATGGATAGCAAAGTCTAAAAGGCCCGGGTCACAAATTTTCACTGCCCTCGGGCAGCTATGGTGCCTCATTTTCCATAAGTATTGTATTTGGTGTTAACTCTGGAAGTGTGTACTCGATTCTGACCAAACTAAGCCTCCTAGAGCACAATAAACATTAGGAGGATTAATTTGGTCTCTCTCTCTCACACACACGTCATAAGCCGAGTTCTTCCATACTATCTACCAACTGACTCCCCGCCATTTCTTCTATTTTTTATTTTGCCAACTAGAAATGCCAAGGATTGAGCCCACAACCTTATGCAGGCCATGCATCTGCTACACCATTAAACCACAGCCCCTCCCACTATGAATGATATTGAAATGAGAATGCATAAGGACTGAGCATGCCGAAATTGAGGTGAAATGGGAAGGGTTCCACAGAGAGGGCAAGCGGGGAGAACTGGGGTTGACAACCGGAATTATCAGCGTGGTATTGTTTAGTATTAGTAATCCAATAGTAATTTAAATGGATTTCTGTGTTAAGATTTAGGGGGGAAAGGGAAAAAATTCAACCACCAAGCATACATGTGCTCCTATAATGTGTCTATAGCACAGAATGAAAAACATATCCAACTCCTAGGCATCAAATAGGCCTGGGCGATATATCGATATACAGTTGAACCTCGGATCCCGAACGCCTTGCGACTCAAACGTTATGGCTTCTGAAAGCCACAAACCCAGAAGTGAGTGTTCCGATTTGTGAAGGTTCTTTGGAACCCAAACGTCCAACGTGACGTCCGATTGGAGCTTCCTGCAGCCGATCGGAAGCCATGCCTTGGTTGTTGAACGTTTTCGGAAGTCGTACAAACTTCCGGAACGGATTGCGTTTGACAACCAAGGTACGGCTGTATCACCCAGGACCGGTATGAGGAGCAGACCGCAATATCGGCTTCACTCGCTGGTATATCACTGGTGAAACCGCCACCGCTCCCAAGTCCCTCTGCTAGCAGCGTCCCCTAGAGTTCTTTCCTTCAGCGGCGCTGCTAGTGGAGGGACTCAGAAACAGTGGCAGTTTCGCCAGCGATATATCGCTGAGTGAAACCGCCATCGTACTCTGCTCTCATACGATGCAGAGGGAGAAACAGGCGCCGATACAGCTTGTTCCTCCCATCTATAAACTGTTCCACTGAGGAGTGTGCAGCTGCCCTTACCTCAGATGAACAGTTAAAGGAGCTCCCAGTCCGGCGCTGGCTCCCATGAGCTGGTGGTGGAGGCACTCCGTCAAACTGCTCAGCTGAGAGCAAGCGCGGTTGGCGCTCCCTGCAGCGAGCTGTTAAAGGAGACCCTATGTGCTGCCCGCTCACCCGTGAGTGGCAGGAGCGCCAGGGCTGTCTCAGCTGAGGAGGGGGAACCTTCCTGATCCCCAGCTGAGCTGCGCAAACAAGCTGCGTTGTCCCAGCCTGTGAGCGCCTGGGTGAAGCCACCTCAGTTCCCGAAGTGAGAGCTGGGGCAAGTTTCACCAGGTCCTTCGCGGGCAGAGGCCAAAGCAGCTTGTTTTTTTCAAAACCGTGGTACAGTGGTACCTCAGGATGCGAACGGGATCCGTTCTGGAGCCCCGTTCGCATCCTGACGCGAACATAACACACGTCTGCGCGTATCGCCGCTTCCACGCATGTGCGTGACATCATTTTGAGCGTCTGTGCGAGCGGCGAAACCCGGAAGTAATGTGTTCTGTTACTTCCGGGTCGCCGCAGAGCGCAACCTGAAAATGCTCAACCTGAAGCGTATTCATCCCGAGGTATGACTGTATATTGTCAAACTGCACTGTTTGGCTCGCAATGCACTGCGATGTTGAAAAGGTGACATCGCCCAGCCCTAGCATCAACACCAAATTAAAATAATTTTTTTTGCATATCCAACATACATCATAAAAACAAGATTCTAAAGAATCTCCTGGGCTTCCCTCCTGCCCTTGTGGCTCCTACTGTTCAGTCATTTCCTCCTGCATCTTTTACGATGATGCAAATCTTTTACATCTCCATAATATCCAAAACTCACCATTAAACTACAAGTGTTATTCCAATCCTACTTATGATTTTAACTGTTTACAAGCAACACCACATTTCAAGTCGGTCCTGCATCAACTTTAAGAAACATTTGACATTTCCAACTTCCAGTACCAAATTTTTAGATGCCACTTGTGTTTTCCCCAATTACTGCTTCACCCAGCACCTGCCCACCAGTGATTCTGAAAACAATGCAATTCCTTATAGCATGCAAATAACATATTTTTCCATGAAAAGGCATACATTGCCATTTGGCCCGGTCTTTTATCGTGCCCTTTGAAATAAGGAAAACACAGTAAATACAATCCGCATTCAAGTTTCTTTAATGGCTAAAGGCTGCTGAGCTAAAAATATCTTTTTAATGACTTTATATTAAGGTATTTATTTAAATGGTTTATCTGAGCCAGAGGTTAATAAGATACTGCTCTATATTCAATCAGTGGACTCCCATAAGGCTGTGCAGTTAGCATTAAAAGTTATAAAGAGATATGCTTTATGTGCAACTATCTTGTTGTGGAGTACGCCTCTGGAATATTAAGCACAGTTCTGGAGTGCAAATTCCTTGTGAAGTTGTAATAGGAGTTAGGGCAGATCCAGAAACAAATTACTTCCCACTGCCAACATTTTGGGGGACGCAAAAACCAACAATGAATAATTCCTTCCCTCCACTTATTGTTTTCAGCATTCTTTGCAAAAGCATTCGCCTGTTGATTTACATTACGGCGTTATTTCAGCTGCCTTCACGCGCCCTCAACGATGCCAATATTTAGGGAGCAATCCAAAGCCAACGTACATTACGCCAACTTAAATTAAGTCGGCATGAAACATGCCAGTTCCAAACTCCACTCCAGTGGGGCTTAGTGCTGGTCACCACCCTTTCTGCCACTTTAATTTACGACTGGTCATGTGACTGTACGGCACTTTAACACATGGCATCTTAATTATAGATACACTGCAAGGATTTTTTGGGGGGGAGGCAAAGTTGTTGAGCTTTTTTCTTTGCAAAATCTCCAATAAAAATTAAGTTTATGGGGGAAATTGCCAAAAATACCGCCCAAACCTCCGATATGGGCTGCCATATGCCCAGGCGTTTTAGCTGATTTTCGCAAACTCCACCAGGATGCCATTTTTGATGGGCGAATCCCATCTATGTCTGGGACATTCCGGACGTATGGCAGCTCTACACAATGCCAAAATAATAATGGTATGTGCAATTCAATATTTCAAAGCCCAAACGGCTCAAATATCTCCAAGATACGTCCATGAGAACAGCTTTCTACGTGAATACTTGCGCTATCGACAACTTTATGATACCACATTCTTAAACCGAGTTTTTGCCCTGCCCTGCCTAGGAGATGTAATTTTACTGGGTGGCCTTATTTATAAATAGAGTAAATGCATAAATACAGAGATCACTGGGTGGCAGCCCTCATCTTATATCCCTGCCGAGATTCCCGGCAGTGTGCAATACATGCATGTTAGGCGAGGCAGCGCTGGCAGCCTCAGAAAGCAGGAATGGAAACAGACAACTGTGTCATGGGAGGAGACGCAGGCAGGAACTGTGTGTCTCCATTTGCAGAATAGGAGGGGGAAGGGACTGAACTATTCTAAACGCAAATAAAGCTGGCATACTTCCATGTTATTAAGCTTGATTTCTTCCTACAACTGTTATTCCCAAGGGCTTTGGATTTTACCAGCCCAGGCAGTTTCTAGGTTGCAAATAAGAAATCAGTTTCCCTCTCCAACCCTGCTTTTCTGATTTTCTCTGCCGAGTGCACGGAAGCTGCCAAATGTTTCCCAAGGCAGGTGTTCTGTTGAATACTAACTACCGTCTCTGAAAGAAGGAAGGCTGAAATGGAAAAGCTCCGCAAGAAAACACCGTAATGGAAACAACACAACAACTCCGCGGAGGGGGGGGGGGAGGGTGGCAGATCGCTCTGCTGCAAATGAGTCGGTCTTCTGCACTCTGAAAATTGAAATGAAACAGAACTGGGGGAGTTGATGTAGGCCCAGATTAAACCACACTTAAGAACTGCAAACTTGCTTGCCTGGTATCATTTCAGCTCCAAGAACTAGCCGTGTACAGTCATACCACGGGTTAAATGTGCTTCAGGTTGAGCGTTTTCAGGTTACGCGCCATGGCGACCCAGAAGTAATGGAGCATGTTGCTTCCGGGTTTCGCTGCTCACGCATGCGCAGACCCTCAAAGTGACGGCACGCGCATGTGCGGAAGCAGAAAATCGCAACCTGCGCATGCGCAGACATGAGTTGCGTTTGCTTCAGGATGCGAACAGGACTCCGGAACCATGCTGCTTCTCCCCAATACAGTGGTACCTCGGGTTACATATGCTTCAGGTTACAGACGCTTCAGGTTACAGACTCCACTAACCCAGAAATATTACCTCGGGTTAAGAACTTTGCTTCAGGATGAGAACAGAAATCGTGCAGCGGTGGCGCAGCGGCAGCAGGAGGCCCCATTAGCTAAAGTGGTGCTTCAGGTTAAGAACAGTTTCAGGTTAAGAACAGACCTCCAGAACAAATTAAGTTCTTAACCCGAGGTACCACTATATATATGTTGCTAGGATAAACGGTTGGATTGGGGAGCGGGTTACAACTCAAAATCACAATGGGGGGGGGTGTCATTCTACAATTTTCAGAATTTAAGACATTGCTACTCTAAATGCAGAAATCTATCTGACTGGATTTTTAACTCAGTGTTTTGATTTTTAGCACGTTGTTTGTGATTTCTTCATTTTCTGCTACCAACCCTTCCATTTCCCCTCATCTCATAAGAGTCCTCACTTTTTTTGCATGATGAGGCGGGGCACACCAATGGATGTGTGTCGTCGTCGTCCCCCGCGCTTAGGCTCCATCTGCACTATGCATTTAGATAAGCATCGAATTGTAGGCTGAGAAATGTAGTTTCCTAAGGGGGCAGAGAGTTGCTAGAAAACCCTAATTCCTTCCAGGAAGCTACAATTCCCAGAGCTCCCTGAGAAAAGGGGTGTAGCTCTTCAGCTCCATCTCCAATATCCTTGCATTTGGTTGGGATGCCTGCAATGGAAAGCCTACATGCTTTGCCCTGAAGGTGGGATAGGGGCTAAGGAACCACAGCTGCCTTGCATGGCAGAGGCCAATCTATTGCAACACCATCCAAAATATAATATATAAAGGGGGTTTCTCTCCCTCAATCCCTCTCTTCACTCACAGACCTGAACTCTATTGACTACCCCAATCTTTTCCTGTTTATCTTTCCACCCTGCAGGCTCATCTCAAAATACCCACCCGACTTCCAAACTCCTCCACCTCCCACCTGTTTCCTCTTAAAAACCCTCCTCCTTTCATCAGTTTCTGTCCCGCTGTACAAATTTACCGGCTTTCGAAATTAGCCGGGCACAAGGCGCGTTTTGCAATGCACGACCGGCCTCTTGCGAGGAAGCAGAGATGCCTGGCTGTTGCCAGGTTTGGCACCTAACGTCTGCATCTGGCTAGCTGCTGCAATGCCACGCCAGTCAGCTGATCTGCGGGACAGCGCAGCACCCAAAGATGGGCATCTTTTAGTGCCGGTGCCCTGCAGATCACCTGGCTCACACAGCACCACAAGAGGCGCATCTTTAATTCATGCTTTTTAAAAAAAGAAGATTAAAAGTGTTGCTGGATTTATTTTTAATGTGACTAGACATTTTGTTTCGGCACCCTGTTTCTAACACTGATATTTACTCTCCCTTGCTGAGTTCAATGGCGAACGGAGCTGGCTTGCATATGAGGCACTGAAGATGCCACATTGGGGTGTGTGTGTGTGTGTGTGTGAATCCCTTGGGACAGCGCCCCAGCAGGTTCCCCTCCTGCCCCCAGCAACAACTTCCGGCAAGACCTTGTGACTTGCTGGAGACTGCAATCACGTGAGCCTGAAAGGCTTTGGCTGGAGGGGGCCGTTCCTTGTTCTGCCTCAGGCGGCAAAACATGATGAGCCTTGTGGCAAAAGTACACAAGGCTTAATAATAATAATAATAATAAAATTATTATTTGTACCCCGCCCATCTGGCTGGGTTTCCCCAGCCACTCTGGGCGGCTTCCATAGAAACCAAAAATACAGTGAAATATCACAGATTAAAAACTTCCCTGAACAGGGCTGCCTTAAGACGTCTTCTAAATGTCAGGTAGTTATTTATCGCTTTGACATCTGATGGGAGGGCGTTCCACAGGGCGGGCGCCACTACCGAGAAGGCCCTATGCCTGGTTCCCTGTAGCTTTGCTTCTCGCAATGAGGGAACCGCCAGAAGGCCCTCGGTGCTGGACCTCAGCGTCCGGGCAGAACGATGGGGGTGGAGACGCTCCTTCAGGTATACTGGGCCGAGGCCGTTTAGGGCTTTAAAGGTCAACACCAGCACTTTGCTCGGAAACGTACTGGGAGCCAATGTAGGTCTTTCAAGACCGGTGTTATGTGGTCTCGGCGGCCGCCCCCAGTCACCAGTCTAGCTGCCGCATTCTGGATTAGTTGTAGTTTCCGAGTCACCTTCAAAGGTAGCCCCACGTAGAGCGCATTGCAGTAGTCCAAGCGGGAGATAACTTTAACTCTCCCAGCAAAGAGGATGTTGGACTCAAGTTGGTGACCAGCAATAGCAAACTGGTGCCAACTCCACTAAATCCCCCTGAATTCAGGGAGGCGGAGGTACAATACAGATATAGAGAAATAGATTTTCTCCGACCCGTGTTTGATGACCAAGGATTCCAGTAAGCCTTTGGAGTTTCTCCCAGCAGGAGAGGAGGGGTCACAATTGAATGAGGTGAGCCATAGATTTTGCAAAACACTATAGAAATTCTATGGTGTCCTTGTTTCCAGGACATTTACAAATAAAATGGGAAAATGCCACCCAAAACATGAACAATCATCAAAAGCAGCATTTTTATTTTTATTTTAAAAACGAAGCAGCTTCAGACATCCGCTTGAAACGTTGATAAGTGAAGTGTGATGAATTTGGGGAAAGGGGTGGACAGTGATAGGCACAGGTCTCTTGTAGCAAAGCAAGTGTTTTGTCCGCACAAAGAAAATTCATTTTCGCAGAAGGGGAGATACGCACGCCTCTTCCCGGCATCCCTGTCTGGACATGACAATGGAAGAAGTGTAAGCCATGGTGACGGGGTCAAAAACCTGGTTTTTTACTATTTCTGTAGCCCAGTCCCTGGCAGGGTCCCTGTCTCCGAGAGCACCCGAGAGCCAAGCAATCAGCCTGAAAGGGCAGCTTTTTAGCCTCTGAACGCTCAGTTGCAAGGTGTGCTTCAGTTTCAAGAGAACGGCATGTGCAAGTTCTGTTGCGTACAATGCAACTTCATGGAAAACCAAAAGAAGATATTGGAGTGCTCCAAGTCATTTGCCTGTGTGCGTGCGCAGAAAACAGTAGGTACAGCTGAAAGCAGGCACATAAAGATCTGCAATGCACCTGCAATTATTATAATTGTATGGTTATAGAATTGTTGTATAATCTTTAGAAGGTTGCATAATCTTACAACTGTGACTGTCAGGAAGGGGTCCAGTACATCTGAATTTGCCACTATACTTTTGGGGGCTTTTGTCCAAAGATTCCCCCCCCCCCCAACTTTTCTCCTCCCTTGCTGGGTGGTCAAGCCCTGATGTCAACAGAGGTCCCCAAGTCCTGGCTCTGTTGGCTGCCACCAACTGCTCTCATGTCAGGAACATGCTGGCCCGGGTCAGCTGAATCCTTAGAAGTCTTTTCGACGTCTTTCGAATCTGGAACCTGAGGTCCCCAAGCAACCCACATGAAATTAAAAACCCCTCAGCTGTGTCACTGTGCCACAGAATATCCAATGACGCCCGGACTGCAAAGATCAGTCCAGTGGTCTCGGGAATACGGAAAGCAGTGCTTATGTGTGCGCTGGAGTCCGTATTACATTCAGTTCAGCTCCTGGGCTGATGTCAAACAAGCCGTTTATTGCTTGCTAATATTAGCACTAGAAATAGAATGTCATTTAGGCTTTAAGGGGGGCGGGGGGGAGGTAAGAATAGTCCTGATATTAATGTCTGAAGCACTTGGGGAATGTAGCTATGATGAGATTAAACCACATGACCCAAAACATATAACATTTGCCATTCAAAGCTCAGTGAAGAAGAAGAAGAAGAAGAAGAAGAAGAAGAAGAAGAAGAAGAAGAAGAAGACAGGATATAAAAATCAGAAGACCCAAAATAAATTTAACTTTATCTGTCAGACAAGCTTCCCCCCGGGGGCTTTCAAGATTATTTAGCAACAGTAACGGGAACAGACAATTAAAATTCACAGCTCCAGTGTTCCTAAGCTAAAATGTCATTAAAAGGGAGGGGAGTTGCAATCATATATCCACGTGATTGCAAACTGAGAGGATGCAAGCACATAGGCATGGCTTAGTCATATAGCTGCAACAAGCCTGTGCGCACAAAAGCTACCGTAGATTCCGGCGTATTAGGCGACTGGGCGTATAAGTCGACCCCCCAAATTGGCAGCTGCCAATTCGGGGAGTCGACTTATACGTCCAGTCTTATATGTGACAGCTTCGCTGGGCAGCGGCAGTGGGCGGCGGGCTTCGCTGGGTGGCTTCCTCCCAGCGCGGAGCGGAGCTGCCTAAATCTTTTTAACTTTTTAACCCCGGAAAATCCTCTAAAAAGTCGGGGGTCATCTTATACGCCGGCTTAGCATCGCTGGGCAGCTTCGCCGGGCAGCTTCCTCCCGACGCAGAGCCCGCTGCCACTGCCCAGCAAACCCATACCCGGCGTATAAGATGACCCCCGACTTTTTAGAGGATTTTCCAGGGTTAAAAAGTCATTTTATATGCCGGAATCTACGGTACTATTGATCCACAACTCAAGGAAGAATTAGCAGATTAAACCCCAGCTTTCTAAAATGACGCAAAAGACGCATGTGTTACTTTCCTGGGGCAGTAGGAGCAGGTTGCCACCTTTTTATAATTGGCAGAGCTCCTGTGCCTTTAGCAGTTGTGGGACTGGTAGAAGTTCAGCCTGGCCTAGCTGCTCCTGGGATGGAGGTGACCAGGTTTTACGAAAGTGTTATTGGTTTGGAAATTTTAACTGCTCTTCAGCGCATGCAGAGGCACAAAAAGACTCTTGGGGCAGCTTACGCGTGAAATTCATTTAAAATGCAGTACGGTAAACAGTCGGCGGAGTATTAAGTGTGCCAGCACAAAATAAAATAAAAATAAAATAAAACATGATGGATCTAAAACAAGGGCTAGGGCAAGTTAAAAGTTCTTCCTAGAGGGTCGAAAACAAATATGGCGCCATGCGAGCCACTGTGAGGAGGAACCTCTGGTAAGGAACAGGGTGCCGCAACAGGAAGTATTTATTAGATTTCTTACTCACTGACTGAGACGCGTAGAGAATTGTTCCGTACAATGGCAACTGACTCAAACTGATGACAAACATGTGGTGGAATCCAATGCAGCGCAAAGTAAATTGTTCCACCAGTGCAAAGATTTCGGCTTATGCAACCAAACGGTCTCCACATGCCCCTAGAACCTCAGAAGGACTTTTAGAGAGGGTGCAAGATACATGTGGAGAAAGGAGGGGCCAGGAATCCTGTTGCACGGGTGGAAATCTTTGTGATGATGGGACATGTTAGTAGAAAGCCACTCATGGTTGAGGGGGAGGGACAGGAAGGAAATGGAAAACCCACTCCCTTCATGAATCCAGTCGGCTGTAGGTCTGTAATAATAATAATAATAATAATAATAATAATAATAATAATAATATAATAATAAATTTTATTTATATCCCGCCCTCCCCAGCCGAAGCCGGGCTCAGGGCAGCTAACAACAATAAAACAGTACAAAAGTACAGCATAAACAACACTCTAAAATCATTCATTATAAAATTAATTCCAATCAAATTAATGGCAACCATTGGGCCAGAGCTCCGCGAAGATTGCCGAGGGAGGGAGTCAGGCTGTGCCCTGGCCAAAGGCCTGGTGGAACAGCTCTGTCTTGCAGGCCCTGCGGAAAGATGTCAAGTCCCCACTTCCGGGTTGGCGCCATCGCCGAATGGCGGACTCCCTCCGAGCTCCGGAGGGAGTCGGCTCGGCAGGGGCTGGGTCCTACCGCGCCGGCGACGCGGGGACCCTTAAAAACCACGGGCACGGGGCCCGTGGACATGGGGACTCGGCTGGCACCGTCAGCGCCCTCCCGACTCGTGAAGGAGCCTTTTTAAAGGCTACGGATCGGGTGCCAGGGAGTGGCGTGGTACTTTGAGTCTATCGCTTCCCCTGCCGAGTGCAGCCGCATGCCATTCGTCGGAGAGCGCTGGCTTCTTCCATTTGAAATTCGGACATTTAACAAAAACCCGTGAGTAATTGGGTAACCGGGTACAAAAGGAGAAAAAAAAAAGGAATTTTTTTTTTCGGATTCGGCACGAGCGGGGGGGATCTAAAAAGGAAGTCAGTCCCCTCCCTGATTGTAAACATGCTAAAACAAGGACTGAGAAACCAAGATCAATTCAGAAGTTTATTGCTGACTAAAAATACCAAATTCCACGATGGAATCATTACAAGAATTGTGCTGGAGGAGAGTCAAGGGTGAGAGGGAAAAGGCAACCCCCCCCCCCCTGAGAACCGGGGCGATTCAGAGAACCTGGCGGAGAGAGATGGAGAGTTTGACAGCTGTCAAAGTAGCTGTCAAATCTTGAGAATATAAAGAGGACTTTGCTACAAGTATTTTGCTGGTTAATTTTGATACAATTGGATATAAATATGGATACAAAATGTCGGGTGGAAAAAGAAACAACAACTTGACTTTTGGATGAGAGGACACAAAGTTATTGCAATCCCTCTAGAGGGGCTTTGGGTTATTACAAGCGGCGTATGTGGAAAACTACTTTGGGATGTGTACTACTGGTCTTAGCTCCTGGGAAAGCAGCAAAACTGAAAATTATTGTTTTGTCTACAGAGGTGACAGCACAATAGAATCTTTCTATTTAAGTAAGCTCCTGAATAACAAACCTCTGTAGAGATACTAGATTTCAGAATAAGAATGGTTTTGCAGCTGAACAAGACAGAAACCTGAGAAAGTAAGAAACAAAAGAGTAAAGGACCAACTACGCCACGGCAAGAACAATGGGAGGAGCAACAATGACCAAGGGAAATTAAAGGCCTCGATTAGACTGGATTTATGAAATTAAACATTATCAAAACAAGTAAATTTAAAGAAAACCGGCAAGATGGATTGAGAAAAATTTGGCTGTGGACTTGAGACCTCCAGGCCGACAACATACAGACTGATGGACATAGGGAATCTAAACCGGGGAAGGGAGGGGGAATTCTAGAATCCAAAGGCTATGTAATCAACTTCTGGAACCTTCATCTATTTTCTATCTTTTATTTTTTTATATATATATAACTTTGGTATTTTGATTTAACATGTTTTGGGAAAAAAAAGGGGGGGAATTCGTGGAAGGAAACGGGGTAGATTTTGGGGGAAAAAATCTTTGTTCTATTTTGTTAAAGGTGAGGAGTGATGTTAAGATTGCAATTTAAATTGGCTATTAGGCATAACATATTAGGTTAAATTGGGAATGAGAACTTGTGGAACCAACGTAGGGAAAGGGGAATACAGCCGGGAGGGGAAGGAGGGAGTCCCAGAAAGAAGGTTATGAAAATAAGGGCTTAAAATTGGTCTCTTTTTTTTTTCCTTTCTTTCTTTTCTTTATCTTTTCTATCTTCTTTACTCTGTTATTATTGGAAATTTTAATAAATATGATAAAAAAAATAAAAAAAAAAAGGAAAGATGTCAAGTCCCGCAGGGCCCTGGTCTCTTGTGACAGAGTGTTCCACCAGATCGGGGCCACAGCCGAAAAAGCCCTGGCTCTAGTTGAGGCCAGCCTAACCTCTCTGTGGCCTGGGACCTTCAAGATGTTTTTATTTGAAGACCGTAAGTTTCTCTGTGGGGCATACCAGGAGAGGCGGTCCCGTAGGTACGAGGGTCCTAGGCCGTATAGGGCTTTAAAGGTTAAAACCAGCACCTTAAACCTGATCCTGTACTCCACCGGGAGCCAGTGCAGCTGGTATAGCACCAGGTGAATGTGATCTCGCAGCGAAGACCTCGTAAGGAGTCTCGCTGCAGCATTCTGCACCCGCTGAAGTTTCTGGGTCAGTCTCAAGGGCAGCCCCACGTAGAGCGAGTTACAATAATCCAGTCTGGAGGTGACCGTCGCGTGGATCACTGTGGCTAGGTCAGGGCGAGAGAGGTGAGGAGCCAACTGCTTAGCTTGGCAGAGATGGAAAAATGCTGCCTTTGTTATAGCTGCAATCTGCGCCTCCATGGAAAGGGAGGTGTCGAAGATTACACCCAAACTCTTAACGGACGGTGCTGGCACTAATTGCGCCCCCGCAAGAGA
This sequence comes from Podarcis pityusensis, assembly GCF_964106645.2. NCBI lineage: Eukaryota > Metazoa > Chordata > Lepidosauria > Squamata > Lacertidae > Podarcis > Podarcis pityusensis. The sequence goes on along the minus strand of NC_138032.1, from coordinate 11,759,117 downwards.
TGGGAGTTGCCCCCCCCAATCCCATATCGCCCCATCCCAGCCAGAGGACCTCTGTCTTCGAAGGATTTAGCTTCAACCGGCTCCCATGTAACCATCCAGCCACAGCTTCCAAACATCTGATCAGTGTGTCTGGGGCCGAGTCAGGATGGCCATCCATCAACAGATGGAGTTGGGTGTCATCGGCATACTGATGCCAATATACTAACATACTAATAATAAATTTTATTTATACCCCGCCCTCCCCAGCCAAGGCTGGGCTCAGGGCGGCTAACAACAACAACAACAAATAATAATAATAATAATAATAATAATAGCTCAGTAGTGCAGTACAGTGGTACCTGTGGATATGAACGGGATCCGTTCCGGAGCCCCGTTCGCATCCTGAAGTAAACGTAACACGCAACTGCGCGTCTGTGCGTGCGCGGGTCGCATTTCATCGTTTCCACACATGCGTGTGATGTCATTTTGAGCGTCTGCGCATGCGGCGAAACCCAGAAGTATCGTGCTCCGTTATTTCCATGTTGCTGCGGAGTGCAATCCGAAAATACTTAATCGGAAGCTACCGTATTTTTCGCTCTATAAGACGCACCAGACTACAAGACGCACCTAGTTTTTGGAGGAGGAAAACATGGAAAAAAATATTCTGAATCTCAGAAGCCAGAACAGCAAGAGGGATCGCTGCACAGTGAAAGCAGCAATCCCTCTTGCTGTTCTGGCTTCTGGGATAGCTGCACAGCCTGCATTTGCTCCATAAGACGCGCACACATTTCCCCTTACTTTTTAGGAGGGAAAAAGTGAGTCTTATAGAGCAAAAAATACGGTACTTCAACCCGAGGTATAACTGTATGTGTCAAGGTGCAATGCCTGGTATATATGCAGATAGGGCTGGCCACCGCTCGCATGCGGCCCTTGGGAGGCTTCCCAGAAGGCAATGCGGCCCTCGCCCCCCCCCCCTTGGTGTTACAACCTTCCACCTCGCACATAAACATAAAGCAGTCTTGGCACTTTTCTGAAAGTTCTGCAAAGGAACAAACACGCTGGACGGTTGCATTGGGGGAATGGCTTTGGGGTTTTGTATTTTTGATAGCATGTTTTTTCTCAGGTGGACATCCGTACAGAAGGTACTACAGAAAAGCAGGTAGGGAAACTGTAGTGCTCAAGACTCCTTTGGGACTACAAGTTCCCTGCGCCTACAGGCCGGCTGAGCAGCTGTTGCGTTTATCGTCACTGCGGTTTTGGGGAGGCTGCAGTTTTGCTGCGTCTTGTTTTGGTGTGTGTGCTCCTGTATAAGGATGTGAACGTATTTGTGAAGTTGGCATGAAATGCAGTAAACAAATAAAAGCAAAACAAGGAAATGGGCATGGTGCCATAATTAACCTTTTTAAAAACATGTATGCTTGTGCGTGCGTTTGTGTATTCCTAATTCTATTCCTTGGGGACCTGGCACCACAATTTGATGCAAAGTACGCTGCTGCTTCAGTTATCTCTTGATGTTCTACGATGGGTCGATAAAACACCGCAGGACAAAAAGCGTAAGAGAACCTGCTGGAGGCTGATGTCCAATCACGGCAGCTGCCAGGGAGCATCTCCAGATTCTTCCTCCCATCGGCAGAATTCAGTCACTAAAGGCTCTTTGCTGTCTTAGGATGTGGGTCCTGAATCAAGGAGGCCCCACTAGAGAGCGACTCTGCCTAGGCTGCTGCTCACTCAAGGCTTACCTAAGAGCAAGCTCACGCCGGGCCTTTCATCTGCCACCCTGATAACACACAAGAGAAACGGGAACCCCCAAAGAGAACAGGGAGAAAGAGCAAAAGGCAACGGAGTAGACAAAAGACATATTTATTTTCCAAGTCGGTTCAAACCCTACTGAAGTTCCTTGCCGTGTACATGTGCTGCTAAGAAGAGGAAGCACATCTCATTGTCAAAACTTTATTTCTCTGAACGGATTCCTCTTTGGTTTCTCCCACTGCTTGCTGCTCCTACTTTGCACAACCTGACAACATGCCTAATTATTCCAAATAACACAGTGGAACCTCGGTTGTCGAACGTAATCTGTTCCAGAAGACCGTTCCAACAACCAAAACGTTCGACCACCGAGCCAAAAAGGGCTGTTTGCAATTTCAATGGTGAAAACTGAAAAACATGCAAGCGGAATCCGTTCAACTTCTGAGGTGCTTTCAAAAACAGAAGCAATTACTTCCAGGGGTTTTGGCATTCGGGTTCCGAAAACTTCGGCTTCCAAGATGCTAAAAAACCGAAGTTCCACTGTATTACAAAAGTTTCCATCACACAATAACCGTTAGTATTTTTTTTTTTACATAACCTTTGATGCCCATTTGGTGCACGTAGCTCAACACCATCGCCACATCTTTAGGCTTGCTGGACGGGCAGTTATTGCCATCATCAGTCTATTTTTATGTCACAGTGCTCAACAGTACAGTGGACCCTAGGGTAGCGAATGTGATCCGTGTGGGATACACGTTTGCAAACCGCAGTGGTGCGTCTGCGCATGTGCAGCTCGCGATTCGGTGCTTCTGCACATGCACAAAGCACAATTTAGTGCATCTGCGCATGCGTGACACCCCAAACCCAGAAGTAACCTGTTCCAGTACTTCCGGGTTTCGGCAGGTCCATAACCCAAAAAAACGCAACCTGAAGCATCTGTAACCAGAGGCATGACTGTACTAGTACTGAGTTCTGCCATATTTTTTTCTCACCACCCACAGCAGCCATTTTGTGCTGGCACCCACAACACTTGTTATCAAGATCCCAGAAGCAGCACCTCATTTTTAACCCCCCCATAACAAAAAAGCACGGATCCATCTTCATTGTTTACTTCATAATAGATACCAGACAAACACAATGGACACGCAAGAACATCAAAACCGTTCAACTGGCACATGGCGGAATCGCACCTCATTAAATTCGCTTCACATCTCGCAACCTTGTTGAAGCCATCCTTAGTCAACTTGCGGAACACTCTGTCCCAGGATAATATTTATTTAAAGGATTTTTGGCAAGAGCTTGCAGGCAACTAATAAAAAATTACATTTTAACTATTAAAACAGTGAAACATTGAAACAATTATAACATGATTTATGATTGTTGTTCTAAAAAGCAGTAACAAGAGAGAAAGAGCTAGAATAAAGGAAACCCTGCAGTAAATGCGGAGCATAATAAAACTATCTTGACCTGGAAAAGAAAAACTAGCAAAGTGCACACCAACCATGTGTTTCTGGAAAGAACCTTCTGGAACTAGGGCAATGAAGCCCCCCCCCCCCCACTACCTCTTGTCACTGCATGTTATACCTCCAGCACCCAGAAATCGGAGCCTCCAAGACAGGTATTACAAAGGTCTAGCTAGTATAGATGCTCTGGGCCAGAGTTGCAGAGAGTCATTTTATTTATTTATTTTGCTCAACCGTAGCCTGGAGTCTACCTAGGAATGAACTGGAACTGGTGAAATCAGCATTATGATTACTATTATTTATTAAATTTGCTGAAGAGGTGTATTCCAAGCAGCCAGTAGTGTACAGTCATACCTCATGTTACGTTTGCTTCCTGTTACGTTTTTTCAGGTTGCATCCCGCGGCGACCCGGAAGTACCGGAATGGGTTACTTCCGGGTTTCATCGCTCGCGCATGCGCACAAGCACCAAATCGCACCGCGCACCTGTGCAGATACGGCACTTCAGGTTGTGGGCTTTTCATGTTGCAAACGGGCCTCCGCAACGGATCCCATTCGCAACCAGAGGTACCACTGTATTCAGAACCGGCAGCAGTTCCTGTCAATAGCCTTTGCATTCAGAAACAGCAAGCTTCTAGACACATTTTTCCAGAGCACTCCCACATGCAAGGTTTTGCAGTAAGGAAGTTTGGAGAAGGGCAAGCATAACTGGGGGCACTGGAGCCATGGTTGGCGCACAAGCCGAATTGCTAGTAAAAGGTGTGCCCGTGCCACAGGTGTCAGCTGGGTATCCGAAAAGGAACACTGCGTAGCTGGAACGGCCAGGAGTGTCTGTGCTTATCTACCAAGCATGTTCTCTCCACCAAAACGGAAAGTTAAATCAATGAAACTTTGGTACAGACGTTCTGGGACGCATTGCAGAAAAGGAGAATTGTTTACAGGGCCCCGTTTCCTGCCTGGGACATTATTGGATGACTACAGCAATTGCTGGCAAACTTCTTGGTTTCTTGCCCACCCGTGACCATATGGGCCCCAGAACCTTGTGATTTTGCATGAGATCGAGAAAACAAAAGTGACAGGCTAATGTGTGTGGGGGGGGTGTCTGTACATTGCTGCATAACAGAAGATTTTGCTGTTGTGGGGAGAAAAAGCAGGGGCAGCGGGGAGAGAGACTGCCGTTGTACTCGTGTCCTCTTTGAGGGTTTCACAGAGACATCTGTTTGGCCACCGTGAGAAGAGGAAGCCGGACGAGATGGCCCTTTGGCCTGATCCAGCCAAACCCCTCTTATGTTCTTAGCCAGAGAAGCAATGCAGCCAGGAGGCATCCTCTGTCCACAGGCAAGCAGAGACATAGCAGCTGCTGGAAGAATTTCTCCAAACTGCCCCTCAAATGAACTCCACTGTAGATTTCCAGGGGATGAGGTAATGACTGTAACTACCTCTTTCAGTTCAGTCTTAAGGCATCATATATATATATATGAACGAGACAAATGACATGAGACAACTTTTCAAATATAGTTGCCGTCCGCCACTGCGTAAGCTAAGCTTGCTGCGGCCGTTCACAGCACAGTTCCACAAATGAGAAAATGCAACTCGCTTCGCTTGGGTGCTTTACATGTTATTATGTAAGCTGCATTCTATCTATCTATCTATCTATCTATCTATCTATCTATCTATCTCCATAAATAGCAACACCCTAGTGGTCCCGGGCCCTAAGGAAGTTAGATTGGCTTCAACCAGAGCCAGGGCCTTTTCAACTCTGGCTCCGGCCTGGTGGAACTCTCTGCCTCATGAGACCAGGGCCCTGCAGGATCTGATTTCTTTCCGCAGGGCCTGTAAGATGGAGTTGTTCCGCCTGGCCTTTGGCTTGGAGCCAATTTGATTCCCTCCCTCTCTTTCTTTTTTCCTTTCCTCCTCCTCCTACGATGAGGCTATATTTTAATATTTTAATGTTTAAATATTTTAATGTTGTATTTAAATTTTGTTTTTAAGTTGTAATCATTCAACTTGTTTTTATTATTGCTTGTAAGCCGCTCTGAGCCCGGCTTTGGCTGGGGAGGGCGGGGTATAAATAAAAAATTATTATTATTATTATTATTATCTATCTGGAGGGTATGTGTCTATGTGTCAGGGAGCCAGCCAATAATAAATCACAGGGTGTTAAATCTTTATTAGCAGAAACCAGCTCATGGGGAGCTTCTTGGTAGGGTCTTGCAGTCGTGGAGGCTGAAGGTCCCCACCCTCCTGCAGCTACTTAAGTCTCCTCCTCTCCCGACCAGGTCCTTCTCAAGCAATCTGAGACTGTGCCTGAATGTCTGCCTTTGCTCCTCCCGCTTCATGCCTCTCCTGTTCCTGGGAGACTAATAGGGGAGTTTGTCGCAGCTGGAGAGGAAGACGCCCTGGCTTCTTCACCAGCCTGATTCACCTTTGCCTCTTGGCCTCTCCTCCTCTCCTGTTCCAGCTTCTGATTCTGGACTCCTCTCTGCCACAGCCTCTTCCTGCTCACTAAATAATGTTGCCTCTTCTACTGGCAGCCGTAAGAGAGGGTGTGAGGCTGGGCCCGTTTTCAGTTTAACCCCAATGTGCCACATTCTGCTGCCTTTGGCACTGGGCAATTCATCCCCAACTCCTGTTGCCTCAAAAGTCTTTGGTGGTGGGGGAGGCTTTCCTTTCGCCCCCACCCCCTCCACCAGCATACACCCCATACAAGGCAATGGAGGATACATCCAAAAAAAGGTTGGGGAGCTACAACCGGCAGACCTACTTTTTGGGAGCCCTGAAGCTTGAACTGTCATGGGGGCCCCTTCGCAACCAGCAACAAAGTCTGGGTAACCACTCTTACTTTCTTCAACGGGTTTGTTCCACGACAGATCGCCAATTTTTTTTAAAAAAAAAAATTAGCTACTATAGCTCAGTTTTTTATTAAAGTTGCTGTACAGGATTCTCTCACACGTCAAAAGTCACTGGTATGAATTAAAATTTCCCATGCCTTACTAGTTTTTGTTGGTAGAGCATGAGACTCTTAAATCTCATGGTCATGGGTTCAAGCCACATGTGGGGCAAAATATTTCTGCACTGCAGGAGGTTGGACTTGTTGATCCTTGTGGCACCTTCCAACTATGCTATGATTCTAAGGGAGGGAGGTGAAAATTAGGTAAATTTAGACAAATGTTATATACACACATGGTGCATTTTTTAAAAATAAGTTTTTAAAAGCAGTGTGGACTACAGACATTTTGGGGGGGGGGGTATTAGGGGCCCTGGAGCTTCATCTGCAATATTGGGTTATTGTTATTGTTTTTATTTTATATATTGAGATCTTTTCTTTGAACTGCCCTGAGACCTCTGAGTATAGGGTGGTATATAAATTCAATCAATCAATCAATCAATCAATCGAGGTTGTTTCATAGCAGATGTGCTCCTGGGAGCTACACCAAAGAGCCATTAAAATGGCATCCTAGAGAATACCAGCCACATTATCTTGCATTTTTATGCTGTGAACTGCCCCAAGATCTTCGGATGAAGGGCAGTACACAAATTTGATAAAATAATAATCCCCTCCTACATGCCTGTGGGGCTTCCGTGACCCCAATAGTGTGGGGTGCCTCTGCAGAAAGGGAGAAGGGAATGTCAATACCACAAAAACATACAGCCTTGCTGTCCTCAATTCACATGGCTCCTGACCATTCTAAAATTATTTCACCCAACAACAACGAAGAAGGGAAAAGCTGGTACAATGTGAAATTGATGTTATTGGGAAAGCAATCTCCCTCTCCAAGGCCATAAATCAGTTACAGGTATACATTTAAAACCTTCTGTAGATACAAAGAACATCCCCCCCCCCCTTTATCTAGCTAAAAGGATCAGAACGCAATTGTGCTCCTAACACAAGGAAACAGCCACTGCTTTTGGTGACGGTAATAGAGCCTTTATTTTAAAGTGATGTAATCCTATTCACTTAATGGTTCCTTTTCAGGTAGCTGGGAGATGACAAAGATAACAGAAATATGATTGGGCAGAGATGCAGCAGGTCACGGGACTGTGGAGGAACTCTTGCATCCTGACTTCGCCCGCTGCTTCTCATAAAATAACAGAGGGTGAGATTTTCTGTGGGGACGGGGGATAAAAAGGGCAGAACTAAAAAATAAATAAATGGAAGTTTCCCAAAAGCCCTCGCGGTTGAAATGAAAGCTAGAAAACTGAGTACTTTTCCCTGTACTATGCAATCTTCAGGGAGCAGCCCTGATGCATCAAACCAAAAAAATAAATGCCTATCTCATCCATCATGCTCTCTTCCTCAGCAAACAACCAGATTTCTTTTTTTATTTATTTACATTTGTATTCCACTTTCTTCTGCCCTGGGGGGGTTAAGGAAGCATACATTTATTTATTAAAGTATCACACCCTATCCTAAAGCAGCAGGGTGGCAGGGTGGCGTGCTGGTGTCGAAGCTACGAAGAATCACAGAAACATCAAAAATACAATCGTTAAGGTGACTGGCTAATCAAAAATTTAAAAAATAAACAGCTGTGAAGGCCTGTCGGCATAAAACGGTCTTCAAGAGACACCTGGAAGTGAGGATACCTGCAGCATCCCCATTGGAAGGGTGTTCCATAACATGAGGCTGGTGGTGCGGAATGCCTAATTTCTAGTTGAGGTCACTTGGGCCTTTATGACACGTGTTTCTCAGGTGGTCACCCATCCGGATGCTCACTAATTAGGAAGTATGTGAGCCAATACTTTTTGTGGACTTATGTGAAGGACAAATTGCTTGTCCACACCAAGGACAAAACACTGGTCTGTCTACCTCAGTACAGCCCACTTTGACTGTCATCGACAGGGCCGGATTTAGGTTTGATGAGGCCCTACGCTACTGACGGTAATGGGGCCCTTTATATGTCCAGCTGTCCTTTGTCAACAACAAATTGTCGCTGTTTTTTTTTTGTGTTGAATATATGCTATATGGTAATTTACGGACCTAATAGGTCTATAAACAACACAAAAGACTTGCTGTATGTAGGTTTTATTTTATTTGTTTTTTATCTTATATTTTGGAAATGTACATCTTTTTTTTCTTTAATTTTTTTGGGGGCCCCCAAGAGAGTGGGGCCCTAAGCTATAGCTTGTTTAGCTTATACGTAAACCCGGCACTGGTCATCAACACTGTTTCCCAGTCCTGCCTGGAGAGGGAACCTTTTTGGTACAAAGCCATGAGTTATGGTTTTTCTCTCTCTTTTTCAATCTACATTTTCACTTTGCAACACATTCATATCCATTAGTCACTTCGGAACTTTAAGAAAACAATGGATGAGAAAGACTGAATCCTAATGGCGACTGCATGCTATTTAGAAAATGGCACAATTGTGGTTAAAGCATGGCTAAAATAAAATAAATTGTGGCTAGTTCAATCCATAGATAAGAACGCCGGGCTATATAGCTTTTAAAATTGCTCCACAATCAATAATAGGTTATCTCCGTTTAAAGATCTAGTTCGTATTTCTATTCCGTAACATACCGTGTCCTTTTTGTGATAGCTCTTAAAAGGTCAGACTCCAGACTTGCACGCTAAAAACTTCCAGTGAGTACGAAATGGGAGATGCTTAAAAAGTCATCTGCAGAAATTGGTACCTCTTCAAGGAAATGAATGCACCTTTGGCCTGATACGACATTACACAAATGTACCACATCTCTTTTCAAATAATACAATAAAATAATCACAAGGACCATTCTCTGAAATTCCACAAAACGGATGTGGCAGCAGTGTAGCCCTGGGCATTAGGCACCTGCAACACAAACTACATGATGATGCTGTTTGCCAATGCTTGTTTTTAAGAGAGCTGATGGAGAAAACATAACTACCTAATTCCTAGCTCTTGCCTTGAAACTGCCCGTGAGCTTGAATACCAACTAATTGCCATGTTGTGCCAAGAAGCAGCTATTTTTCCACCCACAGTGGCTGATGCTAGGCCATTGGGACCAACAGAGCAGAAGGCAAGAAGGCCAATGGCAGGTAGAGGCAGAGCCGACAAATTCTGGCTTTGTCCCTCATCCTCCTCTCTGCTGAGTTCTACAAGGACAACACTGAAGCTGGAAGAGGACAGAGAGCTCCACTGATTCGTTCTTAGCAGCTCTCACTTCTGATCTGGAGAGGACATTTCAAAACAGTTTCTCCAGGAAGCAGAAGAAATGCCAGGAATATCCAAAGTCCCCCAAAAAGCTCAACAACTTTGCGGTAAACTTGTTTAAAAAAACCCAAAAACAAAAAACTCAACAACTTCAAATGCATGTTCAGATCATCAAATCTTTTCAAAATCAAATTTTTCAAAATGTTTGGGCACTCCCCTCCTTGTGGAGATACATATTTTGAACTCCTTTGGAACTTCTTGCACAGTGAGCAAAGACTGCTTCTTTTTCCTGCTGCTTCATTCCTAAGCATATCTTCCAAGGTAGGCAAGGTAGACAGACGTATGCCCTTCAGATCTTGGAACCCGACTGCGGACAACAGGCTTTGGTTTCTAGAATCATTTAACAACCCAGGTGTGTTGTTATCTTGAGCCAGTGTGTGGGAGCGACAGAAGCTGCTTTTAGACAATATGCAGGGAACCTATTACAAGATTTATTTTTATTTTACTTAAGGGGGAGGGCTGTAGTTTAGATGAGAAAACTGGCTTTGTGAACCCCCACATTTCTGTACTCTGGGTGCAAAGCCAGCCTTAATTCCTTTGCACAGGGCATGTGCATTTGATTTTTTTTTTTTAAAAAATCAATTTCTTCTAAACTGTTACACTGTGCAGGATTAAACTTTCCCACATCTATTCGTTGCTCAGAGTTTTGTTTTGCTTACCCTATTGATAAAACATTTCTTTGGAAGCGGGGCAGAGGTTATAAGAGAAATTGAGAAACCCACCATGGCTTGTTTGCGAGTTGGAATGGTGGAAAATGGTAACTGCAAGTTTTGAGAGCTTAATGCTTTTTAGGACAGCGTTCTTCCACCTTGGGTCCAGATGTTGTTAGACTACAGCTACCCTTATTCCTGGCCGTATACTAAGATAGCTGAGGATGGTGATAGCTGTGACCCAGCTTAATCTGAGGACACGAAGTGGAATAACAGTTTTAGAGGAAACACCAGGAGTGCAAAGCAAGGAGGTTAGCCCTCTAAGCCTCCTAATTCGCACTATAAACCAACCCTTTCCCCTGTCCCCATGAATTCAGCCAGAAGGTCAGCTCAGCCAAACATCCAAACATACGGCTGAATTCTGGATCCCCAACCCCCAAACCTCCAAGAATTTGGTAGACCCCAAAGGACCAAATAAACCAGTTCTGGTGTCCTCTTCCCAGTCCAATAAACGATGCTTCACTGGATCACAAATGAGCAGTGACCCTGAGCATTCCCTGTTCCCCTCAAACCCCTAGCTTCATATAAGATTTGTTTGTTTGTTAAAGCACAGCTCCAAACTGGGGAAAATTAGTACGAGTGCAAACCAGCTTCACAAACCATAGTCGTCATCATCATCAACTTTATTGCACTAGCCAAAGGCCATGGCATCATTCACAAAGGAAACAAAAAGAAAAACAACAATAACTATAAAAACCATAAAAACATCAGGCACTGCAAATACAATAAACCATGGTCACATCTCCTACAAATTATTTGTTGCATACGATAGAATAGCAGGGGGTTCTCAGGTAGAATGTGCCAGCTTAAATGTCTAAATCACCTTTGCAATTGACTGCTATTTCATCTACAGTGGTGCCTCACAAGACGAAAAGAATCCGTTCCACGAGTCTCTTCGTCTTGCGGTTTTTTCGTCTTGCGAAGCAAGCCCATTAGCGGTTTAGCGGATTAGCGCTATTAGTGGCTTAGCGGCTCAGCTGATAAGCGGCTTAGCGGCTCAGCTGATAAGCGGCTTAGTGGCTTAACGGATCAGCTGTTAAGCGGCTTAGCGGATCAGCTGATAAGCGGCTTAGCAATCAGCTGTTAAGCGGCTTAGCGGATCAGGGGATAAGCGGCTTAGTGGCTTAACGGATCAGCTGTTAAGCGGCTTAGCGGATCAGCTGATAAGCGGCTTAGCGGATCAGCTGATAAGCGGCTTAGTGGCTTAGCGGATCAGCTGATAAGCGGCTTAGCGATCAGCTGTTAAGCGGCTTGGCGGCTTAGAGGATCAGCTGATAAGCGGCTTAGCGGCTTGGGAAAAGGGGGGGAGGGAAAAAAACCCGCAGGAACTCGCAAGACATTTTCGTCTTGCGAAGCAAGCCCATATGCGGTTTAGCGGCTTGGGAAAAGGGGGGGGGGAAGGAAAAAAACCCCGCAGGAACTCGCAAGACATTTTCGTCTTGCGAAGCAAGCACATAGGAAATTCGTTTTGCGAAGCACCTACAAAACGGAAAACCCTTTCGTCTAGCGGGTTTTCCGTCTTGCGAGGCATTCGTCTTGCGGGGCACCACTGTAGTTCTTTTCTCCTGATCTTCTTAGCTGCCAACGCATATAGTGCTAATTTGTAAGTTACAAAGTCTTCAGTATCACTCAGCAGCCATTTCCCCTTTTCTGCCCTGTTCGATTGTGTTCCATTCGTAAGCAGGGGATTAATAAATCGGTCTCTTGGTTCTATATATAGCGGGCATTGCAATAAATAGTGGTACAGGGCCTCTACGCAAGGTTGCCCACACAGAGTCTCTCCTTGTGCTGTACTTTGCCGTAACCGACCATCCACCACCGCCAAGAGTATCAATTGGAATCGGAATTCTGGAAAAGCGATTCTTAGTATGGCAAGTGGGAGCTTTAATAATAATATTAATTTTTATTTATACCCCGCCCTCCCCAGCCAAGGCCAGGCTCAGGGCGGCTACCAAGCAATAATAAAAACAAGTTGAATGAATACAACTTAAAAAACAAAATTAAAATACAACGTTAAAATATTGAAGCATTAAAATATTAAAATGTAGCCTCATCGCAGGAGGAGAAAGGAAAAGAAAAAAGAAAGAGGGGGAGGGAATCAAATTGGCTCCAAGCCAAAGGCCAGGCGGAACAACTCTGTCTTACAGGCCCTGTGGAAAGAAATCAGATCCCGCAGGGCCCTGGTCTCATGAGGGAGAGCGTTCCACCAGACCGGAGCCAGAGTTGAAAAGGCCCTGGTTCTGGTTGAAGCTAATCTAACTTCCTTAGGACCCGGGACCACTCGGGTGTTGCTATTTATGGACCTTGAGGCTCTCCGTGGGGCATACCGGGAGAGGCGGTCCTGTAGGTACGAGGGTCCTAGGCCGTGAAGATAACTAGCTTGGATGTGCTCCTTTTTGATAAGTGGGAACCATGGTGAACTTTTGGCAGAGGCAATCGTGGTTAAATCCCTTTCTGCGTCGAACCTGAAGAGACAATCTCTTAAGTGCCTCTTATCCATCTTCATGATCACCTGAAGATCTTGCAATTGATATTGGGTCAAGAGGCGTTGGATACAAACCATAGTGTGATCCACCTTTTCTACAAAGACAGGTGTGCCTGGAAAGTAGTCAAGTTTGCTTTTTGGAGCTGCACCATTTCAGAATACAGAAGGGTGACCTCCATAGATAGCATGTAAACATTCATTCTGAAATGTCGCTAGTGCCAGGAAGGATTTTACCACTTGCCTTTCCTGAACATAATAGATTGGCTCTAAGTGCCAAGCACAGATGCTCCTCGTGGTGGAAGCTTCGCACTGATGACTTTTCACAGCGTAATTTCATGGAGCAACACCGCTGTGCGCTGCAACAAACATGATGATTAGGAATTTATTTTTAAATGAAACCTAGAATCCCCAGGTGCCTAACAAAAGCCAACAGGCCTCTCAAGAAGTTGCAGTGTGTGCTTGCTAATGAAAAACAGCTCACCGTCACTCTGAAAAGCCATCAATTTTCTTGTGCATCATCGGAAGCAGGGAGAGATAAAACCTTACTTAAAAACCAAAATACTTGCTTGCCAATCCTGTGGAGTCATTCCAGTAATTCCAGCGCAAGCTCCTGTTTACAGTAGGGTTCCTCCTCTCAGAGAAGTGCCCCACGTTAAAAGTTTTAAGTTAACGGTTTAATTGTTGCTTTATTGTTGCTTTATTAACCTCCACAATTATTTTTAATTAGCCGATGTAAAAATCTCTACTTCCAAAGCCACAGATGCCTGGTGTAGAAACCATATCCAAAACAGCATCCTATATAAAGTGAATATAAGTGTCTCTCTGCTAGACTTTCATCACAGATTTAGAACAATCTGGACCTTCCCAGTGTTAGAAACTCAGATATATAACCTAGGCCCCAAATGGCTCCTTAAACCAAGGTCGCAGTCACCAAAATGGAATACCTACTTGTCATTTTGGGCAAGATGGCTCTAAAAGTGCTGTTTTTCAAA